>NC_086320.1:41852889-42156639 GCF_036172605.1 Pelobates fuscus
ATTATAAAAAGATTAAAAAACAATTTTTTGGTTGTTATTTAGCCTTTCTTTTCTTTAACACATAAAATCTCAACGTCATATGATCTAGTGTAACCATGTGAAACACAGAATTGTATGACAATATCATAAGTAGTTGTAAGAGTTGGTAGTATTTGTATAGCTAATTAATACATGTACATTGGCCTCTACATTCTATCTCAGCTGCAACAAAAACTCTACTTGGATGGATCCTAAGTACTCTAACAACACATACTATCAGAGAGCAGAAGGTAAATACTCACTTCTCCTTGAAGGCTTTGCACATCCACTATAATGTGCAAATGTATTCCCATTTAAACAAAAAACAAGTCTACAGATTCTGCTTTTGTAAAAATAAGAATAGATAGTAAATTAGGAATTATCCTGCAAATAAATAATGTATATCAACATTAAGGAATAGATGCATGCATATTCACTGGCTAATTTATTTTGTTTGGGGGCAGAGGGACACTATACTGTCAGCGTTGTATCCTAACACTATAGTATTCTTTTAAAGCCACGTAATAAATTTGTATATTAGTCTCTGTGGAGGAAACCTCAATTTGGATTGACTAAACCGTGCTAAGTAAGGTTACGGCTGCTACATGTACGGTATGCTAATATTGTTTATCTGGACCTGTGGGAACTTTATTATAGATAATTAAGGATATTTTACTTGCTGGTTTTAACATAGTTTCCTTTTGTTACTCAGATAAGTGCATTTCGTATACTGATAAACATGCTTATTAATAAAGTAGATGTGTTATCAATTTCATGTATAAATAACAGGTTTAGTCCTATGAAAATTGATTTTAATTTGAGTATTGAACTTGAGGTCAAACACAAGTGATTCCTTAGTCCAATCTTGTTTTTTCAGTGACCAGCTAGATCGATATTTTATTTTATTTCTCCCAAGAAATATTTGACATGCGCATTGTCGTCTTTCTTGGCATATTCCTGTTATAACTCAAATAGTGACATTAAAGAATTACAGACACAGGAGTTTTGGCAAAATTATTCCACGGCTTTATTAAATATATATATATATATATAATAAAATAGTAATTTAAAAGGTCATTGTCAACAAACGATTAGAAGACATCCCCCCATTTAACATAACTATACACCAAGACAATGACCTAAACCACTTTACATTAATACATCCATATAACCATATAACATAGTATAAATAACATAAACATTAACATTCATCACCCAAACCCAACCGTGCAGCCTCCGTGGCAGCTCCAATCCTAAACGAGTGGGTACCAAATTGCCTGGGATCCAGACCCAGGCGTTCCAGACTCAACTTAAAAACCCTAGCAAACTGAAGTTTAGACATAGCCGAACCGTCCGCATGCCGAAAAAAGGAACCTTGACCCTTTGGACGAACCTCCATATACCGCCGTGCACAGCTTACCGGGCAAACCGATACCTGAGGTAGCGAAAATAATTTTACGGTACAGCCCTTCCCATATACATCTGTCTTTGAACGCCGTAACCGAATGGCTACGTGATCTCCCCCCAATTCCACATCTCCGAACTGGAGACCCCCTTGCTGAACCCTATTGCCACTCACAATTTCACTTACCCGAAAAGCCCCGAAAAAAGCCCATACAAAGGCAACCGCAAATAACAATACCTCAAATGAGGAAAAACATAGACCTGGCAGGACTCCCAACAGCTGTTGAAGTAATGCAAAAGACACCGGTCTCCTAGTGTCAGGTTCCGACTTAGCCTTGCGATAACCCTTCACTGCCTGCCGTACTAGTAAAGACTTTGTCGAATCTTCCCACCCATTGAGCTTGAAGAGAAACGCCAAAGCTGAAAGGTTCCGTCCGACTACTGCCGGAGAAGCCCCTGCCGCAAACAAGCGGCAAAGAAACTATGAGAGAGTATCGACACGTACCTCTGCGGAGATCCGATCCCCCGTACAGTCCAAAGCTTCATCCCAACTGTTCCATACTTTACTATACGCCGCCCAAGTGCCTGGAGCCAATGAATCTCTGATCAGTCCTCCAAGCAAGAAGTCCCGAGCCGCCACATGTGATCCGGACATGACAGACCCTCCACTTGCGCATCCGGAGCCTCCAACCGAAATTTTTCCCACTGAAAGCGAGAAAGTGAATCAGCAATTACGCTTAAGAATCCCGGCACATGATGCGCACGAAAAACAATATTAACTGCATACAATACAAGACAAATTGACAAAGAAGTCGAACCACCGGAACAGAAGAAGCCGAAAGATTATTCACAGCCTCCACTATGGCCATATTATCCGTAAAGAAAATCACTCTCCTGTCCCGAAAAACCTGACCCCATAAGGAGAGCGTTACTACTAACGGGAATAACTCGAGGAAGGCCAAGTTCTGAATAAGTGGGCTGGCTGCCCAGTGTTCGGGCCACTTCTCCGTACACCAATGCCCCGCAAAGTAAGCCCCGAAACCCACGCTTCCTGACGCGTCGGTAAAAAGTTCCAAATCAGGCGATGTAATAACCTTATCCCTAAAGAAAACCCGTCCATTAAAATCCTTTAGAAAGGTCTCCCATACACCTAAATCCTCCCTCATCTGAGCTGTGACCCTGATAAAGTGATGAGGGGACCGTACTCCCGCGATCGCCTTAGCTAGAAACCGGTTGAATACCCTTCCCACCGGTATTATGCGACACGCAAAGTTCAGCCGCCCCACTAAGGACTGCATGGTCCGTAGTGTCACCTTTTTTGCCCTACGCACCTCCGTAATGGCATTACGGAGGGACTCCAGTTTATCCAGCGGCAACCTGCATTCCCCTGCGACCGTATCTATTTCAAGGCCCAGAAAGCTAAGGCATGTAATAGGCCCTACAGTCTTGTCGCAAGCCATAGGGATCCCAAAAACGTGGGTCACCCATTCAAGACACCTTAACCCAATGCAACAAGCCTCAGAGCCGGCCGGCCCAACACACAAAAACTTGTCCAAATAATGGACCACAAACTTGGTGCCTGCTTCAACCCTAATCACCCATTCCAGGAAGGTACTAAATTTCTCAAAGTACGCACATGAAATGGAACATCCCATGGGCAAACAAAGATCTACAAAATAATTTCCATCGAAATAACAGCCTAATAAACAATGACATCCCGGGTGGATGGGCAGAAGACGAAAAGCCGATTCTATATCCGCCTTTGCCAACAGCGCTCACTGTCCTGCCTCCTTAACCAACTCGATCGCCTGGTCAAATGATGCATAAGAAACAGAACAAAGAGCCCCGTCATTGTCATCATTGACTGATGACCCTTTCGGGTACGACAGGTGGTGTATAAGGCAATTTTTTCCCGCCTCCTTCTTGGGCACCACCCCTAAAGGAGAAACCCGAAGATCCAGCAGCGGCGGCTCTGCATATGGTCCCGCCATCCGCCCCAAGCGAACCTCATGAAGTAGCTTCTCCCGTACTACGTCATGATGTTCACCCACAGAACGTAAATTACGGAAATGAGGAACTACCAACCGTTTCCGGAATGGTATGATAAACCCCCCCGTGAACCCTTCTTGCAATAATCGGGCATCATCCTGGTTACCGTACTTGCTTAGCCATGGGAGCATCGCGCCTACTTTCACTGGAGAGCACCCCAGAGGAAGCGGATGGCGCTGCTGCACCACCGGCATTCCCTGCTGTAGCAGGCTTACCCCGCTTAAAACACCGGTTGAATCCATGTGCCCCTCCGCATCCGGAGCATTCGTGCCGAAAACGACATGCGGAGCCCCACTTACACTGGCCCTCATTGAAAAGCCAGCAGAATACCTTCCGCTGAGCAGCCGACGAGGTGGAAGAAGAACCGGCGCCGCCCCCCCCCGAAAGGAAGCCGCCTTCTGTGCCATCATCAGCTTCATCCATAAGGGCAGGTCCATTTGGTCCCACCGCATCCCAGGATTAGCCGATAACCTTTGACGGAACTGCTCATCATACCGCCACCAGGCCAGTCCCCTATAAGTGCGATATGATTCCCATACACGTCCAGGTAACAAAAGAACTGAGAGCATTTCTCAGGCGCCTTCTCACCCAGGACACTTGCCAGGATGCAAAAGGCTTGCAGCCAATTCCCAAAAGTTTTTGGGATTTTCCTATACTGCCGCCGTTTTTCTTCCTCTTCCTTCTTAGAATCCTTTTTATCTCCCTCCTTCAGGTCTAATTATTCCTCTAATGGAAGAAGGGAGAAGATCTCCACAAACTCCCCTTTCCACAGTTTTTCCTTTACCTCCGATTTCAGGTGGCACCCTAACGGACCCGCAAACGACACATGCACATTCTGACGTGCTGCATCAGGAATATCCCCCAATAGCAAATCCCGTTCAGCTACCACTTCTGTGGCCACCGACGCCGACGACACTGCCACTGCCTTGCCTGTACTACTCCCTGCCACTCCTGTGAGTATTTGCTCCCCAGACCCTAGTCCTGTCGACCCCGGTAACCAGACCTTGCTAAAGGAAGCCCCTCTATCAGAACCCGAACTCCAAGATGCAAGAAAAGATTTTAAACTCCCCAACAAGTCTCCTGAGTGTGGTGTAAGGTGGGACTCACCAGCCAAACCCCGTGGTGCAACCGATGCTGGGGCTGCTACCCGAACTCCGCCGTGAGAGGGTCCTGGCGAAGCCGCTCGGAACTCCCCGCCGTCCTGAGGCCTCCTCTGGCCCGCAGTCCCGATATCCAACGACCTGTGAACAGAAGAAGAAAACCTGGGGAGGCCGTCATCAGAACACCGAGCCCCCCTGGCCTCACCCGGTGATCCCGTATGCGACCTGTGACTCGCGATATCCTGACCCTTGTGGCCGCAATGATCACCCGAAACTCCTCTGCGCCACCTATCAGGGGAGCCCCCGCTAACTGACCTGGAAGCACTCCCCTGCAAAATTGATCCCCTAACGGGCGAGTCACATCAGCGACTAGCAAAAGACTCCCCGCTGCTACTATGTTGCCTGCTCCGCCGATTGCTCCTGGAGCGATGGCTAGAAGACCTCCTGCCCACCCCGCTGGACCTACACTGCCGTGAGGCCCTGGCATCTCCGTCCTCAGTGCGTCTGTCCATGCCCACCCTCTGGTCAGTTGATCTCCAGCACCCTGTACCCGTGCCACTTGGGGAAGGGGCCATGCTGCGCCCTGCTGTGACGCCGCCACCTGTCACCAGCGCCTTGTGCACCTCACTCTGGCCTGCCACCTGTGGCTGCTGCACTCTGGAAGGGAATGCCTGCGGCCTAGCCTGCCCACGCCGTACCTTGCTGAGTGCCCGGGATGCATCACTTCTTACCCTGGAATCTCTTGAGGGTGCTAGGAATTCGCCGCTGCCCAAGCCCCCTCTGGCTGCCCCATCCTCAGCAGAACCTGACTGGGTAGAGGGGACCTCGCCCACCAACCCCCGCTTTCTTCCCCTTTGCACCTTAACAGCCCCAGGGGGCGACTCACCAGGTGTGCTCTGACCAGATGGCTGTTCCTTGATCCCAGCAGCACCCCCCGCAGGCGAGGGGCCTACTGCAGCCGCCGTTCCTGAAGTCCTGCTGGCCACCGAGCGGCGCGGCGCCATGCTGTCCGGACCGCACGCCTCAGCCACCCAGACCCTAGTCCGCCGGGATGTCCTGCGCGCCTGCGTCACGGAAGGTCCCGCCATACCCAGTCTCTGCTCCATCCATGCCATTCCATGCTGAGGAACCGCTGCCCTGACACCGTTCAGGAACGCCTCCATACCCCTCTCAGCTGCAAAGGAATCCATCTGAAAAAGAAATAAGAAGAAATCCCCCACCAAACAGACAGCAACAGCTACTAGAGGTAAAGGATTTCAAATTAAAATGGAACCTAAACTTAAAATGTCCGATATTTGTATGAGCATTTTAGCTGACATCTACCAATCAAACCACACCTTCTTCCATATGCCTGCCTCCTAGCTCTGTCAAGGCCCACTCCACCTAGCTTGCTGTTCCATGGGCTTCATTCTTTTGGTCTGCTTTTGTTTGAGTTTCATGAGACATTTCATGATCATTTGAAATAAATACTCAGAAGACTTTGTCAAAACATGTATTTAGAAAACGAGATTATTGTTCTTATGTATTCACTGTACTGAGAATTGTGGAAGAATGAGCAAGGGGATATTTTAGTGAAATTTAATTAGAAAAAATGAGAAAAATTCCTGCTATTTTTTTTTGCAGCCTGGCTATTTTGGTGTAACATTTAAAATCTTCTTTGCATTTCTTCACAATTC
Organism: Pelobates fuscus; assembly: GCF_036172605.1. Classification (NCBI taxonomy): domain Eukaryota; kingdom Metazoa; phylum Chordata; class Amphibia; order Anura; family Pelobatidae; genus Pelobates; species Pelobates fuscus. Next base: position 41,859,137 of record NC_086320.1, read on the forward strand.
CCATTTTACTAATGATTCTCTGTAGAATATTTTGCCTGTGCGGGAATTTAAAGATTGAGAGCAGACATCATTAATAACAATGATCTCTTTGGGTTTTTACGTAGGTAGTGTACTGATTAAGTTAATGCAAAATGCTCCGCATATCCAGTAAATGAACCAGCACGAGGTGAACAGAGACTGTGAAGGGAGCATTCATCTCAATCATGTTTAGGCATCTGTGAGTTTTCAGACAGATTTTCTGATTATTTTTTATTCTTTACGCAAGATTCAGTCAACAGCTGGTATTGTATTGGATTATTTATTAAAGGGACACTGTAGGCACCCACACAGCTTCATCTCATTGAGTCCCTGTCCCGTTAACCCCGCCAAGTGTAAACATGATTTGAGAAACTGTAATGTTTGCACTGCAGAGTTAAGACTGCCTCTAATCGCTGTCTCCCAGACAGCCACTAGAGGCCCTTCCTGCAGTTTCATGAAGTTTAACTCTAGAAAACAACGTTGGACATCCACACTTTGCATGAGGCCATCCACCATCTTACAAATCCCCTGTCACGGCTCCCCGTTCTTCTGCCGGCGTGGCCGCACATAAACTAAGCGGCCACACCAACAGAGATATTGTATACTTACCTTGGTCGCGGCAAACCACTGCCCGACCTCATTCCATTCCGGTCCACAGTGAGTACAATGTTCCTAGAAACGTTGGCCGCTGCGGTTCTGGTTTTAATAGGAAACTCTCCTTCGCCCACAAGATGGCGCCAACGTGCGCGCCACGTCACGTCATATAGGCGCGCGCACGCACGTTTTGGGATCAGAGGCCAGAGACAACCAATTACTGCTGCAAGAGGGTTATTTAAACCCAAATTACCTTTTGATCAGTGCCCTGTCGTGGTTTCCACTAGCTGGTTATCCGAGAGTGTGTTCCTGGACGTGTTTTTTCTGGTATTTGACATTGGCTTCGTTTTGCCTTCCCTGATTTCTGGTATTCTTGACTTCTGGCTTTCCTCATCGTTGCATCTCATTCTGTGTCCCTGACCTAGGCAAGTATTTTGACTATTCGGTATGTTAAGTCCAGCCATTCTAAGGTCTGGTTAGACGTTATCCTTAGTCCTAGGTGTGATACTATTCTGTGTGCTGGATCTACTATAATCACGGATTAAACGGTTCACGGATCACGCTGATATTTGAGGAGGTGGATAACCTCAGACCTGGAATCATGTAAGTGGAAAAAGTATTTTTAACCCTTGTGTTGCTGCGGTGGGGGGGGGGGGGGGGGGTGGGGGGCGAGGGATAGGTAGAGGTACACTGTAATATTAGGAATACGGTTTTGTATTCCGAACACTCTAAATATTCCTTTAACCTCTCTGGCGGTCTGATTATGTCAGTATTTTTTAATGTTAAAGCGGTACATTGTTTTTACAATGTATTGTGTGTGGCTCGCAGGGACAAGGTAAGTGATACTACAGTGTAATCCCGAGCGTGGCTCAGGATTACCGCTTTTGGTACTGAAAATTAACCCCCGAGCCATGCTCAGGATTGCCGCCAGGGAGGTTAACACTCTATCTGACAAAAAACACTTTGTCACCCTGTAAAATGTTAATACTTTGTAACAGCTGTGTTTAATAACTACACTGTAGGGATTATTTCACTAAACAGTGAGGTGCAATGATTAAAAAGCCAAATAGCTAAATTTAGTAGCCAACCTGCTTTGGAGATTTATTTTTTTCAACTCAGCACTTTTTCCCCTCAGATTTTGCTATTTGGTTTTTAAATCCCTATACAGATTTCTTAATTTAGCATGATAGTCGCAAATTGAAATGTATTTATTCTAAAATAGCTACATCGAAAAAAGAAATTGAATTTAGCAAACTATTTTGGCTTAAAATTTGCAACAGAGGTGGAGAATCTGCATGTTTTTCCTAACATTTGCCATTTCCTTTGCCAATGTCCAACAATTCCTGGTTAGTCAATAGCCCTGGTCTTATACTCTATGTAGTGCTCGGTACTGCATTAAAACTATATTTAAGAAAATTACTTTTAATAAATTTACAGTAAAATTAGAGTACCACTGCAAGGAAATTCCTCAACAGCACAGACACAGGCAATTTGCTTTCTTCAGTAACATCATGGTGCAGACGCTATTGCCTCTTGCCCCCAAAATGCCCTTCTTGATAATCTTAAAGGTAAACTATAGGCAGGGGCGTACCTAGAGCATTTGGCACCCGGGCGGATCCTAAATCCTAAAAAAAAAACAACTTCAAAATGTAAAGAAAAAAAACCCCGGAAATGGTTTTTAATGTATTTAGCACTGAGCAGTGCTTGTGTGTTTGAATGTAAGCATGGTTTTGTATGGAGTATGTAAGTGATGTAGTTGTGTGTTTGTATGTAGTGTTGACATTTGAATGCAGGCATGCATCTGTATGTAGTGTGTTTTTTTTAATACAGTGGTGTGTTTATATATAATGGTGGTGTTCTAATACTTAAGGTTTGTTTGTAGTGTTGAGGTTTGAATACAGGGGTTACATAGTTACATAGCTGAAAAGAGACTTGCGTCCATCAAGTTCAGCCTTCCTCACATTTGTTTTTTTGCTGTTGATCCAAAAGAAGGCAAAAAAACCCAGTTTGAAGCACAATTATGCAGTTATTAACCTACATTGAAAGATTATATCCTTGAATATTCTGTTTTTGCAAGTATGCATCTAGTAGCTGTTTGGACATCTGTATGGACTCTGATAAAACCACTTCTTCAGGAAGAGAATTCCACATCCTGATTGTTCTTACAGTAAAAAAACCTTTCCTTTGCCTGAGACGAAATCTTCTAAGGGAGATCACATCCCATGCAACACCCTGATCTATACTTCTACTTACTTCTTCGTAGAACGCAATCAAGTTAGTTTGACATGACCTGTGCTTCATAAAACCTCAAGGAATTCTTGAATATTATCCCTTAATAACCTTTCAAATATTTTACCAGCCACAGAAGTTAAGCTCAGAGGTCTATAATTTCCAGGCAAGGATTTTGAACCATTTTTGAATATAGGAACCACATCTGCCTTCCTCCAATCCTCCTGAAAGAAAAGAATATTGAAAGATTGAAAACAGGGTGTATTTGTTTGTAGTGTTGGCAAGATCCTGAGATGTATACACACACACACACACACACATATACACACACTGATACACTTGCAGATATATAGACATACAGATGCACACTGACAGACAGATACACAGACACACACTGACACGCATGAAGATACACAGACACACAGCTACACACACAAAGATACATACTCACTTATACACAAACACACAGGTACCCACATGCAGATACATAGACACACAGTCACACACAGATACAGACACACTGACACACATGGAGATACAGAGACACACACTGACACACATGCAGCTACACAGACACAAACACTGACACATATACACAGATACAAACACACATACAAATACAAACAGACACACACAGGTACACACATGCAAATAGACAGACACACAGTCGCACATAGATACACAGATAGAAACACACATAAGGATACATACACTGACACACAAACAAATACAGACATACAGATACACAGATGCAAACACACACAGATACACATGCAGATAGACAGGTACACAGTGTCTGTGCTTTTATAGTGGATGCACTGTGTGTAGTGAATGCAGTGTCTGTGTGTAGTGCATGAAGTGTGAGTGTCTGTGTAGTGTGCGTGTTTGTGTAGTGCATGTAGTGTGTGTTTTTGTGTAGCCAATGCAGTGTGTTTGTATAGTGGATGCAGTGCGGGTTTGTGTAGTGAAGCATTTTGCTGCCCCTGTGCCTTCTTGCATGATGAAGAGGGGCCCAGGAGTCAACATGCTGCCCCGGGCACCCCCCTAATCGGTGGCACCCGGGGCAGACCGCGCCCCCCACCTCCCCTTAGTACGCCACTGACTATAGGCATCCTGACCACTTCATCTCATTGCCTCTTGTCTCTGAATTCTGAAAGATCTTTAAAGGGTTGCCATCACTTCTGTGGAAATGAAACCACTAAAATCACTTACAACTTGAGTTAACCCTTTCTTCACAGAATGTGCCTTTCAATGTGTATTAAAGATTTACCAACTGACGGCCAAAACCAGTTCTGTTCTGACCCAGCCAAGGCACACATTGCACTGTAAAAAGAGAAACCTTTTCTCTTTGTCCTATGTTCTAGCTCTGCTGACTATATAGTGCATATGATGATGATTGACATGGAGCCAAGATGTTCCAGAAAAGAGCTAAATACAGTGTTGCGGATTCCTAAATTTAATTTTGTTTCCTGGACACTACAAACATACAGTATCTCACAAAAGTGAGTACACCCCTCACATTTTTGTAAATATTTTATTATATCTTTTCATGTGACAACACTGAAGAAATTACACTCTGCTTCAATGTAAAGTAGTAAGTGTACAGCCTGTATAACAGGGTAAATTTGCTGTCCCCTCAAAATAACTCACCACACAGCCATTAATGTCTAAACCGTTAGCAAAAATAAGGAGCACACTCCTAAGTGGAAATGTCCAAATTGGGCCCAATTAGCCATTTTCCCTCCCCGGTGTCATGTGACTTGTTAGTGTTACAAGGTCTCAGGTGTGAATTGGGAGCAGGTGTGTTAAATTTGGTGTTATCGCTCTCACACTCTCTCATACTGGTCACTGGAAGTTCAACATGGCACCTGATGGCAAAGAACTCTCAGAGGAACTGAAAGAAAGAATTCTTGCACTACATAAAGATTGCCTAGGCTATAAGAAGATTGCCAAGACCCTGAAACTGAGCTGAAGCACGGTGGACAAGACCATACAGCGGTTTCCCATGACAGGTTCCACTCAGAACAGGCCTCGCCATGGTTGACCACAGAAGTTGAGTGCACGTGCTCAGCGTCATATCCAGAGGTTGTCTTTGGGAAATAGACGTATAAGTGCTGCCAGCATTGTTGCAGAGGTTGAAGGGGTGGAGGGTCAGCCTGTCAGTGCTCAGACCATACGCCGCACACTGCATCAAATTGCTCTGCATGGCTGTCATCCCAGAAGGAAGCCTCTTCTAAAGATGATGCACAAGAAAGCCCACAAACAGTTTGCTGAAGACAAGCAGACTAAGGGCATGGATTACTGGAAAATTGATAGATGAGATCAATATACATTTATTTAGTTCAGATGGTGTCAAGCGTGTGTGGCGGCAACCAGGTGAGGAGTACAAAGACAAGTGTGTCTTGCCTACAGTCAAGCATGGTCGTGGGAGTGTCATGGTCTGGGCCCACATGAGTGCTGCCGGCACTGGGGAGCTACAGTTCATTGAGGGAACCATGAATGCCAACATGTACTGTGACATACTGAAGCACTGTGTACTGTGACATCACTTCAGAGACTGGGCCGCAGGGCAGTATTCCAACATGATAACGACCTCAAACACACCTCCAAGATGACCACAGCCTTGCTAAAGAAGCTGAAGGTAAAGATGATGGACTGGCCAAGCATGTCTCTAGACCTAAACCCTATTGAGCATCTGTGGGGCATCCTCAAACGGAAGGTGGGGGAGCGCATGGTCTCTAACATTCACCAGCTCCATGATGTCATCATGGAGGAGTGGAAGAGGACTCCAGTGGCAACCTGTGAAGCTCTGGTGAACTCCATGTCCATGAGGGTTAAGGCAGTGCTGGAAAATAATGGTGGCCACACAAAATATTTACACTTTGGGCCTAATTTGGACATTTCCACTTAGGGGTGTACTCCCTTTTGTTGCCAGCGTTTTAGACATTAATGGCTGTGTGTTGAGTTATTTTGAAGGGACAGTAAATTTACACTGTTATACAGGCTGTACACTTTGCATTGTAGCAGAGTGTCTTCAGTGTTGTCACATGAAAAGATATAATAAAATATTTGCAAAAATGTGAGGGGGTGTACTCACTTTTGTGAGATACTGTATGTTTGTTAAATATAAAGGATAAGCAAACGTATTATTAAAAATCTGAGAAATTGCAATTCACACGTAAGGTAAATTGCTGGAAATGTGAAAATGTAAATTAACCATAGCACATGAAAAGCACACTTTACAAATGCAGAAATAAACCTAAACTGTAAAAAAAATTCCCTTTGAGTAACAACACCGCCTGCTAAGTTCTTTAAGGGTTTTTTTTTACAGAGGAACTCCCTTCCTTTCTCTTCCCGCAGATATGCCGTATCCCTGTAATAGGGCAATTACATAATAATGTAGCTAATCATTGTAAGTGGTGATAACATTGCTAGTCTGCATGTGCAATGCCGAGCTCATTAGTTGAAATTTCATTCCTCCCCTCGGAGGCTACCAAAGGCTTCCTTGATTGTGAGACGCAGCAGAAATAAATAGGCTATTAACCTTTATCACTTATTATAAAACTTCTGGCTTCCCAGTATCACTCATTTATTTCCATAAAAGGCCCTTTCGGATATTTTCTCCATTTTATTTGGTGTAATATACCAATGGAAGCTCTGCACTGCTTATAAGATATAACCTGTTTGGGCAATGGCTGTATTCGTACTGGTGAGCAAAGACAGGAAGTCAGGAGTCGCTATAATGTAGCGAGTTATACTGTTTAGTAGAACGGACATTGACTTTGTGGTGGCTTTATGATGGTTATCATCATCATTCTGCTCATGAACAGCTTAGAATGGATGATATGTGATAGATGACAGCAACAATTAAAGAGTGCTGGTGAATTTCAGTTCTGCTTAGTTTCTCTGTGCTGATAATTGGATGACTGTATCAAAGGAACTTTCACATTATAATTAGAGCTTAAGGAAATGTTATTTCTCTCACAGTGAAGTAAAGTGGCCCAGCACTTCTCCAAAAGCTGACCCCCCCCCCTACCCCCCCCCCCCCCCCTGTTTTTTTTGCTGTTTTAGGAGACTACAGTTTTAGGAGACTAAAGTTAAGCGCTATATGTTAAGATTGGGGCCCCTCTGAAAGCGATGAATGGCTCTCAACAGGCTGACTGCAGCTTCATTATGGTTGCTTCTACATCAGTTACACTCATCTAGTCAGCACGAGTGAAGTTGCTTACTCCATAAAGTCTCACTTACCAACATTTATACTTCAGGAATTATTACTAGCTTGTAGAAGAACAAGCCAAGACTTTGCAGTCTGTAAATAAGGCTTTATATATTTTTTTATCATTCCTATATTTAGAGAGAGGGGAGGGATGAATAGTATTTCTCATATGTTCCTTATGCCTAAACCCATCCCCCCATCTTTTTTTCAATAATATATGTTTTAACTGTATGTACTGCATTTAGGCATAATGTTCAAATGCAGACAATCTTTTTATATTCTGCTGCTATTTTTAAGTATCTGTTTTTAATGCCATATGGATACTCACCATCAGACAGGGCACCCGAATGGATCACTATTAAACCTGAAAATAGTTAATAAGACACTCATCAGTAAAAGTTATTACAATTATGATGGCTTGTGTATTCTCTAAGTAACTATCACTTATGTCATGACTTACCTGAGTTACTGTATGAAATGTCTGTAGTATATCTCCCAGGTTAGAGGTGGCAGGATACTTGATGGTCCCCATGGTGCTCAAATAGCCAAACATTTGTCTATGATTCAGTCATACAGAAAACTATTTGTTTTCAATATGTTTTGTATATGGTTTAACTATTTTGGTTGTATTACACTGTTTGAATTACCAAAGAGCATCACAAGTGAACAGGGCCAGTGCAAGGATTTTTGCCGCCCTAGGCAAAAGTAAAGTTTGCCGCCCCCCCCCCCCATGTGACATCACAATGCCCCACCCATATGATCTGCCATGTTAACTAACGCCAGTGCTGCAGTGCCGCCATGTTTACATTGAAAGGCCTGCAGGGACAGGCAATAGACACCAGAACCACTACATTAAGCTGCAGTGGTTCTAGAGACTATAGTGTTTCTTAAATGTGGGGTAAATTAGAGATTAGTGCCACAAATAATATACTAGATTGCCTACTTACAACCAGATGAGGATGATGATGGGCTCTAGCTTCAGTCTGGCTCCACTGGTCTGGTGTAGAACAGGCTCTCTGGAGGCTGTTTGTAACTGTGGTCACAAAAATCAATGTTCTGGGAGAATGGGAAGCAACTCCATTTTTTGGGGGCCCTTTACACAGCTCAAGGTCTGGGTCCCAGGGTCCACCTTCATGTTTCACCAATGAGTTTGTTCACAGGGGGTGGAGTGTGTAGGGGATGTCCTGATATGTGTGTAAGAAATGCATTGTGTGAATCTGTGTTTGTATATGTAAGGGCTGCAAGGTGTGTTTCTGTGTATGTACGGGATGCAGTGTGTGCGTCTGTAAGGGGTGCATTGAGTGTGTGTAAGGGGTGCATTGAGTGTGTGTAAGGAATGCATTGTGTGTTTCTGTGTGTGTAAGGGATGCTTTGTGTGTAAGGGTTGCATTGCTTGTGTGTGTGTTTGTGTCTGTGTAATGCATTGTGTGTGTAATGCATTGTGCGTGTTTCTGTGTGCAAAGGGTGCATTGTCTTTGTGTGTAAGGGGTGCATTGTGTGTGTGTGTGTGTGATGGATGTCAATCTCTCCCCCCTCCCTTGTCACTCTCTTCTCCCCCTCTCCCTCCCTTGTCACTCTCTTCTCCCCCCTCCCTTGTCACTCTCTTCCCCCACTCCCTTGTCACTCTCTTCTCCCCTCCCCACTCTCATTCCCCCTCCCTCCCCTGTCACTCTCACCCCCTGTCAATTTCTTTCTCCCCCCACTTGTCAATTTCTTCTCCCCCTTGTCAATTTCTTCTCCCCCCCATCAATTTCTACTCCCCCTGTCAATTTCTTCTTCTCCCCCCCACCAATTTCTTCTTCTCCTCTTCCCTACCAATTTCTTCTTCTCCCCCCTCCCCTACCAATTTCTTCTTCTCCCCCTCCCCTTCCAATTTTTTCTTCTCTCCACTCCCAATTTCTTCTTCTCCCCCTCCCCTACCAATATTTTCTTCTCCCCCTCCCCTATCAATTTATTCGTCTCCCCCTTCCCCTACCTCTGTTGTAGCATGGCCGAGCCCTGTATGGTCTGCGGGTACAGGGAGCATTTGTTTCCTGTACCCGGCCGGACTAAAAGGAAGTGCACTTCCTGTTAGTCCGGCCGGGTACAGGAGACAGATGCTCCCTGTACCCGCGGACCATACAGGGCTCGGCCACGCTACAGTGAGGGAGTGACAGGAGGGAGCGCTGAGCGCTTCCCTCCTGTCAGCCCCTCTCCTCATGCTGCGCCCGGGCGGTGCGCCCTCATGGATGCACCAGCCCGGGCAAAGCTGCAGCCGCCTGAGGCTCTCTGCAGAGTGCTCGGGCGGCTGCAGCATGAGGGAGGCCGGCGCTCCTGGCCTAACAGGTAGCGCCGGGCCTGCAAGTGAGCAACATCACAATGTGTGTTTTGAGATTGATCACTTTCCGTTTCCAAAACTCCAAGCATCTCTTGAGATATATGAGCACATTACAATACATTTACAATGTTACATATCTAAAAAATATATAGAAAATATTGGTGAAACTTAACAAAACTTCAAATGTCAGTTTGTTTTTTTAAGTTTAACCTATAGGGAAGCATTGGATTGGCCAAGATAATCAATCTTGATGATCTCAGCCAGAGAGGCGGGCTACGAGAACAGAGCTGCAAGGGAGTAAAGCTAATTAAAACTCATCTTTTAAACCTTTACGGGGGAGGGTACACCTTAATAGATAGAGGAACACTATACATTTGTATTCCTAACACTATAGTGCTCCTTTATGACTGCAAAACTCACCAAGACAAAAGAAAAACAACTACCGGTTACATGCACTTAGCAGTATGTGCTGACAACCCAACGTGGCATTTAACGGAATGTTTGTTTAGCAATGTTCCATGTTCTCTGCACATTTCAGATAAGCACTATCTCTAACCTTAGCTACATTGCTGTTATTTCATTAAATAATAAAAACTGTACACAGAAATATTGAATTTGATGGCAGATAACTTCGCCTGGTATGCTTTGCCTTTCTTTTTTCATATTTATCGTTGCTCTTTTCTAATTTAAAATGAAATATCTGTCGGACAGCATAACCATGTCTGAAGATGCTTATAGCCCCCATTTATATTACGTTCTGCCATTGCTGCTAGAAGACTATCATATAATGCATTAAACACTACTGAAGCGATCGATTAAATTGTAAATTATCCATATAAATATTAAATTTGGTGTATTTTGTAACCTGCTGTATTTCTATTATCTTGTATTATCTTTTCTTTCTATGCCGTAACTATTTTCTAAAATACGTGTATTGTTTTCTATATACACTTTATCAGATCTCTCTCCTCTTGTCTTGTGCCTTCCTTAACAAACATCTTCAACTGCTCTCTCTCTCTTCTGGTGTTGTCCCTACTGCCCTTAAACATGCTGCTGTAGTACCCATCTTAAAAAAAATCTCTTCACCCGTCCTCCCCTTCTAACTATCGTCCCATATCCCTGCTCCCTTTTTCCTCAAAGCTTCTGGAAGGCTGGTCTTTACCCGTCTGACTTGTTTCCTCACTTCTAACTTTCTCCTTGACCCTCTTCAGTCTGGCTTTCGCTTCCTCCACTCTACTGAGACTGCTCTTATTAAAGTCACTAACAACCTAATCACAGCTAAATCCAAAGGGCACTACTCCATACTAATTCTTCTTGACCTCTCTGCTGCCTTTGACACTGTTGACCATGTTCTCCTTCTCCAAACTCTTCAATCACTCGGTCTCTGTGACACTGTCTTCTCTTGGTTTTCCTCCTATCTCTCCCAATGCTTATTCAGTGTCTCCTTTTCTAATGATACCTCCTCCCTTCGTCCTGTCTCTGTTGGAGTGCCCCATGGTTCTGTACTTGGTCCCCTTCTATTATGTTTTTATACTGCCTCTCTTGGCAAACTTATTACCTCATTTGGATTCCAATACCACCTGTACGCTGATGACACTCAGATATACCTCTCCTATCCGGACCTCTCCCCTGCCATCCTGCAACATGTCACTGCTTGCAATTGCCCCATTTATAACTGGATGTCCTCCCACTTTTTGAAACTCAATCTCTCTAAAACTGAACTCCTTGTCTTTCCTCCTCCTAATACTGATCCTCCTCCTTCACTCTCCCTTCAAGTTAGGTGTATCCACATTAGACCATCCTTGCAAGCGTGCTGTCTTGGCATTATACTTGATTCTGGCCTCACAAAATATTGTAGATTCCACCTTAAAAACATAGCCCGCATCTGCCCCTTTCTTACGCAAGATGCTACTAGGGAGCTTGTCCATGCTCTAGTAATCTCTTGCATGGATTATTGTAACTCTCTCCTAATAGGTCTTCCCACAACTCGTATTGCCCTGCTACAGCCTGTGATGAATGCTACCACCAGACTGATTTACCTCTCCTGTTGCTAATCTCACACCTCTCCCCTCTGTCAGTCCTTACATTGGCTTCCTGTATCCTATAGGAGTCAATTCAATTCAAGGTACTTATCCACACCTATAAAGCACTGACCAATTTTAGCCCCTCCTATATCCGCAGGTATGCCCCTTCTTGGTCTCTCAGCTCTGCCCATGACCTTCTCCTGTCCGCTGCTTGCACCCGTATGGCCAACTCACGCTTGCATGACTTCTCGCGGGTGGCAGCTTTCTTTTGGAATAGCCTGTCTATGACCATCAAACTCTACCCTTGTCTTCAATCATTTAAAAAGTGCCTCAAAACCCATCTCTTTAGGAAAGCTTGCTTGTGCTCTCCTAAAGGGCATCACTCAATTCTCTCCTCCAGCTCTGCTTCACTCCACCTTGTTTGATTGCTACCTCCTGTCCTGTTGTGTTTTACGCCCCACTTCATATACACTGTAAGCTCGTTTGAGCAGGGCCCTCTTTATCTTATTGTTCCTGTAAGTTTTTGTAATTGTCTAATTTATTGTTAAATCTCCCTCTTTGATAATATTGTAAAGTGCTACGGAATATGTTGGCACTATATAAATACCAGTAATAATAATAATAACAATATTATAAATATTTATGGCATACATAAATAGTCGCATCAACCATGAGCTCTGTGTTGCAGAGACCTACCTACCCTATTTTAGGCTCTGAATCCCGGGCCACCCAGCCGAGGAGGCACGAAACAAGCGATGGATACACCATGGGTGGAAAGACCAAAAAACAGAAGCCAGATAGGCCACGTGCAGGCATGAATATCGGGGACCTCCTGAGGCAGGCACACAGTGCAGCCAAAGATGGCCACCCAACCTGAGGCCTACTCCGAGTTATCGGATGATTTCTCCCTGGGGGAAGTGGAGAACGACATACCGGCTCTACAACCTGCTCAAAACAAGGACGTGGCAATCCTCCGCACAGACTTGAAGGGCCTGACAGGCCGATTGGGAGTTGTGGAGATGGCCTCCAGCGACCAAACTCACCAAATAGCTTCACTACAGCAAGTGGGGCTGCAAAAGCAACAGGACACCTATGACAGGCACTTTGCGGCGCTGGATGATATGATGCGCAAGAACAACTTGAAGATCCGGGGATCCTGGAGAATGTCCCGGTTGCGGAGCTGCCGCACCTTCAGCACCTTCTGCGACGCCTTCTGGTGGCTTTACTGTCCCCGAGACAAGCCAAATATGCAGGGGGCGACAGTTCTACTGGCTGTGTTGTTCCTCCCACAGAACTCTCTGAACCGCGTGGGACATTGAGTGGCCGCAAAACCCACCCATGCCTGGAACCCAGAGTCAGTGAGTGAATTTGTCCTGGGACAACCTACAAAGGCCCAGTATGCGGTCATTACCACTTGAGCCCTAGAGAGGCGGTAGTGTCTTTGCCTAAAATAACCTTATATAGCTTTATGTGGAAGGTTTTGTTGACACAATTTTGTGTTATGCAACTTAATTTTTCTTTTCTTTTTTTTCCCCTCTATTAAAAGCTCTAGAAAACAGATGGTACACCCATACATCCACTAGAGCATAGCATATATGAGCTCTAAAATGTATATCTTAGCACTTAGCGACTCTAGAACTTAATGACATTCCAGAGCCTTATATAATACAGATGTACTTTAACCATAACTATTGCACTTAAATAATTTAAAAAAAAACTCAGTCCACTGTATGCCTTACCTATTATACGCTTTGATCACGTGTAACCATTTCTGCCTTTGTTTTAATCTCTTGCTAATACATACATGCTGTGTGAACATGTATCATTGGATTGTTCGAAATAAAGAATTATTAAAAAATAAAAAAATACAAAAAAATATATATATATATTTACATCTATCTATCTATCTATCTATCTATCTGTCTGTCTGTCTGTCTGTCTGTCTGTGTATCTATCTTAAAAAACTGTAAACAAGTGAGATAAGCATTAGGAGATAGGAGAACATAAAACAGTTATCTGCTGAAATTTAACGCTAACAGGCTGAGGCATAATCACATTTTATTCTGTTGGACTGCTAATCTTAGCCATTTCTCCATGCTCTTTGGGCATTTCAATCCTGAAAACACATTTTATAATTTCCCCAAGGCTCTGTAGGTCCACTGGAGAGTGGATAGTTATCCTTTCTGTATGGACCATTAGAGAATGAAACATTATCATATTATGCTTGATCAGTTCCCTACCACACTTACTCTATTTTCACTTTACCCCTAGCCTCAATGAAATGACATGTTCATTATAACTCTTTATCAATCTGCCGGATGAACTGGGTACACTTATATTATTTGTTTTTTTGCTGAACTGGTTTCCTAGCATTAGCTTTGGGCAAGCTAGTTGGCAACAGCACTAAGATTTGAGTGTGAGTTTTTTTTTTTTTTAATTAAAACAGAATGTGTAGGGCAGGGATAGGTAACCTTCAACACTCCAGATGTTGTGGACTTCTTCTCTCCTCAGTGCCATCCTAACAATATTATGGGACCCCTGGTAAAGCAGTGCACTGGGGCCCTGCCTGCACACAACTCACAGGAATAACATTTTTAATTATAGATACAATTAAGCTTATATTTATTAGTACCTCCAACAAATGCAATACATACATACAATACATACACACAGACTGCTGAATATAGTCACAAACTGCTGAACACATTCACACACCGACTGCTGAATTCACACACACACACGCACACACACACACACACACACACACACACAGACTGCAGACTGACAAATACACACACAGACAAACTGCTGAATACACACACAGACAGACTGCTGAGTACACCCATGCTGCTGAGTACACCAGACTGCTGAATACATAAACACAGCCCGCTGAATACATGCACACCGACTGCTGAATACATGCACACCGACTGCTGAATACACACACACACAGACTGGTAAATACACACACAGACAAACTGCTGAATACACACACAGACAGACTGCTGAGTACACCTAGACTACTGAGTACACCTAGACTGCTGAATACATACACACAGTCCGCTGAATACATGCTCACAGACTGCTGAATTCACAGACTGCTAAATACACACAGACTGCTGAATAGATACAGACAGACTTCTGAATACATGCACACAGCCCAATGAATACACACACACACACACACATAGACTGCAGAATACACACAGACTGCTAAATACACACAGACTGCTGAATACACACACTGCTGAATACACACACAGACAAACTGCTGAATACACACACAGACAGACTGCTGAGTACACCTAGACTACTGAGTACACCCAGACTGCTGAATACATACACACAGTCCGCTGAATACATGCTCAAAGACTGCTGAATTCACAGACTGCTAAATACACACAGACTGCTGAATAGATACAGACAGACTTCTGAATACATGCACACAGCCCAATGAATACACACACACACACACATAGACTGCAGAATACACACAGACTGCTAAATACACACAGACTGCTGAATACACACACTGCTGAATACACATACAGACAGACTGCTGAATACACACACAGACAGACTGCTGAGTACACACAGACAGACTGCTGAATACATACACACTGTCCGCTGAATACACACACACACACACACACACAGACTGCTGAATACACACACACAGTCCGCTGAATACACACACACACACACACACACACACAGACTGCTGAATACACAAACACATACTGCATTGAGGGGTGCAGTTTATGGGTTTGTGTGTACAGATGCTGTGTGTTTGTGTGTGTGTGTGTGTGTGAGAGAGAGGTGCTGTGTGTGTGTGTGAGGGGGGTGCTGTGTGTGTGTGGGGTGCTAGGTGTGTGGGGGGTGCTGTGTGTGTGGGGTGCTGTGTGAGTATGGGGGTGCTGTGTGTGTGAGGAGTGCTGTGTGTGTGAGGAGTGCTGTGTGTGGGGGCAGTGCTGAGTGTGTGAGGAGTGCTGAGTGTGGGGGGTGCTGTGTGTGTGTGGGGGGGGTGCGTGGGTAGTGGCACTCAAACCATGGTGCCCCGGTGCAAAAATGATCCGTGGGCCCCCCGTCCCCTCCCAATTCCCCCCGACAGACACACACATACACATACATAGAGAGGCACACACATACACACAGACACATACATACAAACAGGCACACATATATACATACAGACAGACACACAGACACATACATACAAACAGACAGGCACACATACAGACACACACACACACAGACAGACAGGCACACATACAGACACACACACACATACAGACAGGCACACATACAGACACACACACAAGACACACATACAGACACAAAAACAGACAGGCACACATACACACAGGCAGACACATACAGACAGACACACACACACACACACACAGACAGACATACACACATACAAACAGACAGACACACACACACAAGATGCACATACATACATACATGCAAACAGACAAGCACACAAACATACATACATACAGACAGACAGGCACACACATACATACAAACACAAAAAATGTTTAAGTCACCCTCCTGTTGCCTACCTTTAATGTGCAGGAGGGTGACATTCCCTGGGGTCCAGTGGTGGCTTAGGTGGATGAGAGTCAGAGTTCCCACTCTGACTCCCTCTGCTTCCTCCCGCGCGGCTCTCAGGGTTAGCTGGGAGGAGTGATGTGCGGTCACTTCCTCCCAGCTTGTGATATCATCACGGGGGCCCCGTTGCACTATTACCGGACCCCCTGACAATCCATATCCATCGGGTGGCCCTGACGTCGGTTTGCCGCGTGGGCCGGGGCCGCAGAAGATGATAGCGGCGGTTACCCAGTCACAGGGGTTCGCAGGGCGGCCGGGCCCCCTGGAGTGGCGGGCCCGGTCGCAGCTGTGACCCCTGCGACCGCGGTATGCACGCCGCTGTGTGTGGGAGGTGCTGTGTGTGTAAGGAGTGCTGTGTGTGAGTATGATAGGTGCTGTGTGTGTGTGAGGAGTGCTGTGCATATGGGGGGTGCTGTGTGTGTGTTGCAGAGTTTTAGGGTGCAAAGGTAGCACATTAGTTATTTTTTTCTTTTTAATGCTGCTATAAAATCTTCATGCCCCCCTTCTTTCTTCTTACCTTTGGCGAAGGAGGGGAGACACAGCCAACACTAGTGGTCCGGTGGTGGTGAGTTCTGTGCAGCCTGCAGCTCCTCTGGCTGCAGGCTGTCTCCTGTCCTCCAGCGCGCAGAATGCTGTATGATGCGTTGCCATGGTAACGTGTGGCAACGCTCCACACAGCCTGCTCATGGGACGAGCAATCTGCTTTCCACGTCTCTCCTCCCTTCCTCAGGGTCCTCCCACTTTATCTCTCCGATTGAAGGGTCCTTCGGCCAGTGAGAGAGATCTCTGATCTCCTCACTGCAACGAGAAGGCCCACGGCCAGAAAACAAGGCCACCCCTCCATGGGCTGGCAGGGTAGATCTAAGGATCTCCCTTGTCAGCCTGGGCACGCTGGGCAGCGCGGTGGGGCCCCAATGCCTCTGGGAC
This sequence comes from Pelobates fuscus, assembly GCF_036172605.1. Taxonomy (NCBI): domain Eukaryota; kingdom Metazoa; phylum Chordata; class Amphibia; order Anura; family Pelobatidae; genus Pelobates; species Pelobates fuscus. Next base: position 41,876,079 of record NC_086320.1, read on the forward strand.
CCCCGGGCTACTGCCCAGCATGCCCATGGGGAAAGACAGCCCTGTCTCTCCTAACGCTTTGCCAGCATTTTGGCTGTAAGAGCATTATGGGCGGTGTAATCCACAACATCTGTGCCAAAGTGCCAAAGGTTGCCTACCCCCGGCCTAGGTGATGGAACTATTTATCTGTGAGTTTTGGGGGTTTTGTGGGCTTCATTTACCCTCTGAGGTCTGTTTAAAGGACCACTCTAGTGCCAGGAAAACATACTCGTTTCCTGGCACTAGAGTGCCCTGAGGGTGCCCCCACCCTCAGGGTCCCCCTCCTGCCCGGCTCTGGAAAGGGGTAAAAACTTACCTTTTTCCAGCGGTGGGCGGAGAGCTCTCCTCCTCCGATCCTCCTCTTCTCCTCCCCGTCGGCTGAATGCGCACGCGTGGCAAGAGCTGCGCGCGCATTCAGCCGGTCACATAGGAAAGCATTCATAATGCTTTCCTATGGACGCTTGCGTGCTCTCACTGTGATTTTCACAGTGAGAATCACGCAAGCGCCTCTAGCGGCTGTCAGTGAGACAGCCACTAGAGGAAATAGGGGAAGGCTTAACCCATTCACAAACATAGCAGTTTCTCTGAAACTGCTATGTTTATGAAAAAATGGGTTAACCCTAGAAGGACCTGGCACCCAGACCACTTCATTAAGCTGAAGTGGTCTGGGTGCCTAGAGTGGTCCTTTAAAGCATCCCTTTCTGACATAAGGAATTGGTTCTTTTATTGAGCATTAGCGAGAACGTCATAAATAACTATGGGCACAGTTATCAAGAGTGACAATGAGATTCTCGTCTGAATTAACATGTTTGTTCCTGATTCTACAATCAGCAGCTATAAGTAGTGGCAGATAAACCTGTGTGTTTACACGTTATAGAAACAAGTAATATACTCCCCTCCACATCTAAAAAGTTAAATATTTATTGGGCCTGTATTACTAGCAGAGGCACATCCAGCTTTAACAATGATAACTAGTCAGTGTGTTTCATTATGTTATGGACATGGGCTGGTTTGGAGATAGAAACATGTCTATTCACTAAATGACAATTGCAAGTTCTAATGTTGCCAATACCATTCGGTGTACATTTAGCTGGTACTAGCTTATTTCAGTACATTTACTGTGGCTCAAATCTCCCTTGTGTTGAGCTGAATTGAAAACAAAATATTCAAGGCCAAATAGCCAAGAAATCATGCTGCGTAATCAGCTAGGGACAGTGGCGTACACACACCCATGGGGCCCGGTGCGAAAACTGATCCGTGGGCCCCCCCCCCCCCGCACTTACTCTGCGCGGGCTGGGGCCGCAACACATGGCGGCGGGCACCTGGTCGCAAGTCTGCGACCCGTGCGACCGCGGTATGTACGCCAGTGCATGCATAAACACATACACTTAAAGGACCACTACAGACACCCAGATCAAATCAGCTCAATGAAGTGGTCTGAGTGCCAGGTCTCTCTAGTTTTAACCCTGCAGCTGAAAACATAGCAGTTTCATAGAAACTGCTATGATTCACTGAGGGTTAATCCAGCCTCTAGTGGCTGTCTCATTGACAGCCGCTAGAGGATTTTCTGCGATTCTCACTGTGAAAATACCAGTGAGAAGACGCTAAACGTCCATAGGAAAGCATTGAGTAATGCTTTCCTATGGGCAGTTTGAATGCGCTCGTGGCTCTTGCCACGCATGTGCATTCGGAGCTGAGAGGCGGATCGGGACGGAGAGATCCCCAGCGCCAAGGGAGTCCGGCGCTGGAGAAAGGTAAGTGCTTAAGACACACACACACACTCTCATGAACAGACGCACATATTTACTGACAGACACACACTCAGTGACAGACGCACACAAACATACTCAGTAACAGACACACACACTAACACACACACACTCTAACACTAACACACACTCAAACACTAACACACACGCTAACACATACTCTAACACTAACACACACACTGACACACTCACACTAACACACTAACACACACACACTAACACACACACTAACACACACTAACACACTCACTAACACACACACTAACACACACACACACTAACACTAACACACTCACTAACACACTCACACGTTTTTTTTTTTGTTTTAAATTTAATCCCCCAGCCTCCTTACCTGTGGGAGAGCTGAGGGGATTCCCTGGGGTCCAGTGGTGTTGCTGGCCCTGCTGTCACCCGGCTGGCGGGCGCACGAGGGAGCACTGTCCCCTGAGTGCTCCCTCTTCAGCTCCCTTGCGCGCCGCGTACTGATGCCGGAGCCAGAAGATGACTCACGGGACAGTGCTCCCTCGTGCGCCCGCCAGCCGGGTGACAGCAGGACCAGCCTCGGGGGGCCCTAAGGTGGCCGGCTCCTGGGCCCCCCAGCAGAAGAGGCTGGCCCTGTGGGTACATACCTGGGTCGGGATCACAGCAAAAATAATAACATAAAAATGGCGCGTATGTACTACCCCCTAATAACTAAAAAGGAAGGTAGCTTCTGATCCCTAGTCTCTACCAAACTTTTGTAGCAAATTCCTCCTTAATAAACCTAATGGCACTTAAACTGCATATGTTGACTACATTTACCATGATGCTTATCCAACGGAAACTTGAGTAGTTCTTTGCAAATGGATTATCATCTATTTGAACTACTGTCCTGTCCTCCCCATTTAAAATAATGACTCTATCGTCCTTAGTCCTCTCCATGGCTGTTTATTGCCATTAATGACTTAGTTAACCCTGTTACTGGGTTTATATTTAACCCCTTACTTACTAGGAGTCTACATGAAGGAGCCCAAGGTTATTGGGAATCCAGGGGACCAATTTTTGTTTTCCATAGTAAGGGGGCACTTAACTTCCTGCCGGCAATTAGTGGACATTGTATACTCTACACAAGCTAACTGCTTAATCATTGATACAGCGTTCAGCTTGACTTGAACGACCCATTTTGATTTTAGCCAGTTTAAGTTCCATTTGACTCTTAATGAATAGCTTGTTGCAACTGAACGGGAACTTTGGCAGCAATAAAGAACATTGCTGTAGTATCAGCAACTTAGTCACAATAGCCCAATGTCCTGGTTTGGTACTGATTTAGTGAATAAACCTCTAAATCTGACAAACTAAATCTCATAAATAGGACAGTTGTAGTTGTTTTTTTACTTATAAAAATCTGTTGTCGCATCCCATCAAATAATTACTGCAAAATTATTATTGTTTTTAAATATTTTTGCCTATTGTCAGTCTACATAGGATTGTCAGTCTACATTGTCAGTCTACATAGGATTACTTGTCAAATTTGAATATTTGAAGAAAACATATAGTGACACTATTACTTTACAAAATAACTAATTTTATTAGGAAAAACTGTGCTGCCAGTATTTGATTTTAATAGTTAAAGTGACCACTCATTCTCAAAGTCGATGCAGAGCCCAAAGTGTTTACAGGTTAACAATGATGGATTGCTGGTTGGCAACCATTATATCTTGTGGGAAATGATCAGTTTAAATTTAGACTTTGTGGCAGAAATGCCTCTGCCACGTGTTTTTGGAGGGGCCTGCTTGCCAGCCTCCTGACAAAAGATTATGGGCCCTTAAAAACATATGTGATGTATGTACTTTTGTACTCTATAAAGAGAGACCGGCCGTTAGCCCTAATTTCCTGGAACTGTTTTGGGCATAGGACAATGTGCACTGTCGATCAAAATTATGACTTCCATGGAAATCCTGAACCCCTTGAACCGATCTGGGGGATTTGTGGATATGTTGGTCCCCCAGATCGGGGCTATCAGGGGATATGACTTTTGTAGGGTTTCCATGTGTTTCAGGGGTACTTTGGGGTGTTGTTGTATTGCATGTTTTTCTGTGCTTGGAGATAATTGGATTAGATTAGTACAGTTCCTGATCCAATTATCTCCCAGGAGGGATTATCTTATTATGTATGGGAGTGTCCTGGATCTGAGAGCAAATGCGGTTGTGTAATTGTCTATACTGTGGTTTACTCTCAGGTCCAGGGGGAGTGCCCCTTGCATGGTGACTTGCATATAAGGCCAGTTGTTGCTCCCATTAAATGAGTTCCTGCTTACCCTCAACATAGAGCCTAGTCTCATGTGTGAGGGAAATGGCTGTATCTACCCTGGGGATTGCTATAGCACTATACTCCTCTGGGTTATAATCACTTGCTCTTGTAAGAGCAGCCTGCTGCACTCTTTGGAGTAGGAGAGTGTAGCGGAGAGCCGATCTTGCACAGCTATTCTCCACTAGAGATTCCAGTGAGGCTCAGGAACAAGGTGATGTTAAGTCTATAGGCAAGGTTTCCAGCAGGTAAAGTAATACAGCAGTATCCCCATCGCAATCCCAATAACTGGACGACACACAGTTTCAGGAGTAGACTGACAAGCTTTATTCCACAGTTCCTTATAAAGCCCTCTCCCATGCAAGGGAGGAGGTTCTAACACTTAAGACATTATCCAATCTCTAAGTAGTAACTCTCCCACAGATCTCCTCCCCTCCTCTAGCATCATAATCCCCTTATTGTGTACACAGTTTTCCCCGAGTTTTGGATGTACCCTAAATACTTGGGGTACATCCACAAATCCAACATCCCCAGATAGCTCTATTCTGGGGGACCAACATACTTAAAAATTAGCCCATTCGGATGAATGGTTCGTGAGATATGGGGTTCCAAAGATTTGACCGACCGCATGGGTAAAGTATCCGAAAACAGTTCCATGCATTTTGGCCCTGCGGTCGGTCACAAACAAGGGAATGAAAACAGGCGAATTGCCTGTGTTATAGAGCCTGGAGAGGGTTTGAATGAATTCCCTTGTTTATGGGGCTCTTTCTACCGAACGGCGGGTCATTCGGTAGTTTCCATACGAATTTCTGGAAGTATGGAGGTCTCAGCGGTGTTTGCCTAGTCAAGTGTCCGATTTTAGTTCCAGACACTCGACGGCAAAACACCGCTGTTCGGTAGTTTAAGATGGCCGCCGCCACGTGTTTGTTTCCCGAATGGCGCCCACCCAGAGGACAAAGACCACACTGCACTGATTGCCAATTACCTGTTTGCAACATTGTTGCAAACGGTAATTGGAGGCACACTCATTCCTGGGTGGTCTGGTTGTTCGGTAGTTTCATTCCCTTGTTTTATTTGAATGATTCTACCGAACAACTAGAGGAATACAATTCTTTACATACATTTAACTGTCATTATACCCGGATACCATGCTTTCTATACATGTACATACACATTAAACCAGCCATATGACCAAATACACTTATTCTCATACATGTCGTGGGACAGCCCGGTACCAATCCGCTACAGAGAGGTCTGCCCATTGGATCCTGGTCTTGGGTCCAGGGTGGGTGGAAGACAGCGAGACCCCAACCAAGCTGTAACGCTGGAAGTGGGGACTACAGTGCTGATGGTGTCTGGTGGAGTGCTTGGAGTACTCGGTGAGCACTAGGAGCATCGATTGGAGGAGGCACCAGGCCGGGGTGCCAGGCGGTCTGCTACAGACTTCACATACGTTCAGTCTGCTCCTAGATGTGATGTATGATGTCATCCATTTGTTTATGCTGGGGGAGTTTCAAGTCTAGTCTTAAATATATTTTTTAACACATATTTAAATTTTCCTTTTCCCAGGTTTGTGCAGGTTTATCGTGTTGGCCAGGGTGCGGCGATTGGGTGTGTGGACAGAGTTCAACAAGTCTAGAGTTGGAGTCTATAGAGTCAGAGTGATGTAAATGTTTCAGGTGGAGTTCTGTCTAGTTCCATGCCAAGCAGACAGGGAACTAGACTATGAATCCTTATCATTTTTTGAGGATTTTTTTTAGTTGCTGAGAGTTGCTGAATTCTCTGTCAGGCAGATAAGTTTTTCTGTAAAGCCTAGACAGTGCATTCAATTTATTATACTAAGAAAAAAGTACTCCAAACATGCTCAAACAAAAATAAACATACACTGAGTATAATATACCGTAAGTACTTTTTAAAAGTATTTAAATTTCCATAGCCAACATTCAAAACTCACACGGCTTAGATAGAAATATCCTTGATGAGAAACTAGTTAAACAAAATAAGTGATAACAGGAGCACGTACATAAATAGACTTGACAAACAAGTCAATTCTCTGGGATCCAGTGGAACACAAAGAATAAACAACGAACACATGTTATTTACGCTGTCAGTGAGGACTTTGACAAAAGGAAAGGTTTGACACAGCGGCAGCAAAGAAAACAGCTTTTTTACAACACATTTTTCAGAAAAACGCACGCCATAAAAACTTAGCAAATTATGGGAAAAATCAACTCATATGCCACTCAGAGATCAGCCTCTCGTTTTCTGGCTGCAAGTGTAAATGTGAGTTCATGCAGGGCTATTCAGTGAGTTGGTAATTGTTGGGAACTGGCCAATAAATCTATAATTTTAAGTCAACATTGAAGCAAATGATCTGTGAAGAAAGGTGAATTGGAAAACCTTCCTATTTATCTATTATGGCTTAAAATGAAGTAAAATCCAAAGAATTCCAACTTTAGTGATTACTTAGTTTATCTTCTCCCCTTATTGATATACATTCTGTATCAAATGAGATTAATGGGTAAAAATGAAAACTTTTGCTTTATTTTTGTTATTTTAGGCACCAGAACAACTTTAATGAAGCAGTTTTTGTGGGTATATCATGCCCCTGCAGTCTCACTGTTTAATTCTCTGCCATTTAGGAGTTAAATCACATTGTTCATGCAGACCTGGTCACACCTCTCTGCGTGTGACTTGCATTGCCTTCCTAACACTTCCTGTAAAGAAGCAGCTAATGTTTAAACTTCCTTTATTGCATACTCTATTTAATTAAGAATGTCTTGTTCTAAATGGAATCTCCTGCTTCATTAATAGCCTTCTAGACACTGCTCCTGTGTGTGATTAAAGTTCAATTTACAGAGCAGAAGATAAAAACTTATAAAGCAAGTTAATATCTGATTGAAAATGAAACCATTTTAACCATGCAGACTATGTGTGAGTTACAGCCAGGGGAGGTGCAGCATTGAGCAGTGAAATTGCAGGGGCCTGATCTATACACCAAAACTGCCATTAAGCTAACATTGTTTTGATAACCTATAGTGTTCCTTTAAATATATACCCCTTCAGTCTTACTCCGCTTCCAAACCACTCAAATTGTACAACATTGCAAAATGAATCATGCAGAAGGGAATGGGTAGGAGAGGTAAAGTTAGAAGAACAATCTAGGTACCATAATCACTTCAACTCATTAAATTAGTTATGTTGTCTGGATTTCCCTAGGTACAATCCCCAGTTTTACTGTTGAACCGTTTCTGAAAGGTTTAACAGTGAATCAGAGTCATGGGGCCCCACTGCCTGGCCCCCTCTAATGGAATAGCTAAGGCAGAATTAAGTTGGCCTTGCCCCATATCATATCATACAGTGATAGTATTCAGTGATGGGCTCGGAGGGCTCAGTATATCCTTTCCTCCATGAACAGGCCCTTCACACTGTCAACACCATAGGAAAGCAGTGAGAGAGGCATCCTGTTTCTACCTCACTGCTAGATCACCAGGGTAAGTAAGGTGCATGATCAGATAAACGGTGAACTTTATATCACAGATGGAAAATGGAAAGCTATAAATAATTATTTAACCCCTTAAGGACTGAGCCAAATGTACACGTTGTGAACAAAACAAAACGTAAGCAAAACCTGGCATTTGCGCTACATGTCTGTCCAACCGTAATTCACCTCTTTCATATTAAATGCACCCACACATATTATATATCATTTTATTCAGGGGAAACAGGGATTTCATTTAATATCAAATATTTAGCTATGAAACATAATTTAATATGAAAAAAATGAGAGAAGATAAGAAATGTTGTTATTTTTTTAGTTCTACATGACATTTTAACTGTCAATGTCATAATACTGTTTGCTTTTACTGCAATAAAATACACATATTTGTATTCAGCAAAGTCTCACGTGTAAAACAGTACAGGTTTTATGGTGTTTTGGGAAGTTACAGGGTCAAATATAGCACGTTACATTTGAAATTGAAATTCGCCAGATTGGTTACGTTGCCTTTGAGACTGTATAGTAGCCCAGGAATTAAATTTACACCCATAATGGCATACCATTTGAAATAGTAGACAACCCAAGGTATTGCAAATGGGGTATGTCCAGTCTTTTTTAGTAGCCATTTGGTCACAAACACTGGCCAAAGTTAGCGTTAATATTTGTTTGTGTGTGAAAAATGCAAAAAACGCCAATTTTGGCCAGTGTTTGTGACTAAGTGGCTACCATAAAAGACTGGACATACCCCATTTGCAATACCTTGGGTTGTCTACTATTGCAAATAGTATCATTGGGGTAATTATAGGGGTAATTTTCATTCTTGGGCTACCATAGGGTCTCAAAGGCAACGTAACCAATCTGGCGAATTTTAATGTGAAAAAAAATGAAACAGAAGCCTTATATTTGACGCTGTAACTTTTGAAAACACCATAGAAAATGTACATGAAGGGTACTGTTGTACTCGGGAGACTTCGCTGAACACAAATATTTGTGTTTCAAAACAGTAAAAAGTATCAAAGCAATAATATTGTCAGTGTAAGTGCTGCTTGTGTGTGAAAAATGCAAAAAAAAGTCACTTTTACTGGCGATATCATCGTTGTAATACGTTTTACTGTTTTGAAACACTAATATTTGTGTTCAACGAAGTCTCCCGAGTAAAACAGTACCCCCCATGTACAAGTTTTATGATGTATTGGAAAGTTATAGGGTTAAATATAGTGCTAGCAAATTAAATTACCTATACTGGGGGTGGAGCCTGACCGCCGAGCCGCGCGGACGCAACTAGCACAAGCTCCAGCCCGGCGGACAGAATCCGGGGCAAAAATGACGGCTGCTAAGCCAACTTACACCCGAGGGTGCACCACACATGGATGGGGCCGGGATCACGGAGATCTAATCGCAGCCTACTAGGACTGAAGCTGAGGAGAGGCGGCCGCTCTCCCCGGCGCAAAAGCCCACAAGCGAATTATCAGTATACCCCCCCCCCCGGACCGGTGGGGGACATCCCGGTCCCCACAGAACGTACTGACCTGTCGGGAAAGCTAGCAAACTGGCTAGACATGAAACAGGAGAAAAGAGATAAAGGCAAGAGAGAGAGATACATTCATACACACATACACACACACATATATATATATTCTCTCTCTCTCTCTCTCTCTATATATATATATATATATATATATATATATATATATATATATTACTGTGAGTTGTATTGCTGTGGAGCTCTGTGATAAACTCATGCACACTGCACATTACTGTGTTTTATTGCTGTGGAGCTCTGTGATAAACGCATGCACACTGCACATTACTGTGAGTTGTATTGCTGTGGAGCTCTGTGATAAACACATGCACACTGCACATAACTGAGTTGTATTGCTGTGGAGTTCTGTGATAAACCCATGCACACTGCGCATTACTGTGTTTTATTGCTGTGGAGCTCTGTGATACTCATACACACTGTATATTACTGTGAGTTTTATTGCTGTGGAGCTCTGTGATAAACTCATGCACACTGCACATTACTGTGTTTTATTGCTGTGGAGCTCTGTGATACTCTAGTTAGGTAGCCCCAGATCTCTGGTGATAAAGCAGAAGAAATATGTGCATCTAAGCAAAAATGCAAATCACATGTTGAGAAAATCTGAAACTGTTATCAATAAATCATTGTACTAAGTGTGTAAATAAAAGCTCAGAGGTGCCATTTTATCCACAATGAAAGAGCCTAGGGAGTTCCCCAGGGCATCCCATCCTAGCCAAGATGATTAGGAAATGTCCAGTCCCCTGGTCCTAACATGGTGTCCATCTGACCCAATACGTTATGGATGCTAAGATGAGGGGACTAGTAGTCTATGGGACGCCATAGCTCCAACTATCAATGTGCAAATCATATATTTGAAAGGAACAGCAAGCAGCATATTACGGTATTGGATGCGGTGTCTGCAGTTGGAAGTGAATGATGAAGAAAAATTGTGTTGGGTCAAGTGGAAAAAAAAAGGAAGAGCATGATTGAGAGAGTGTGACAGAGCAGGTCAGACAAACCACTGTGAGATAGCTTCACACAGTGAAGAAATGGATGTGACCTATTTACAGAGTTAGTGTTAGCCGCATCTGACTTTGGTGGAAAAATATAGAACTCATGCTTCAAAACCGTACATATAAATAGAAATGTGGCAATAAAATTACACTGTAAACATTCAGCAGTATCTGAAACCATACAGACAAAACAGTATTTTGCAATGCTCATCAGGATACATGTAATTAGTTAACTATGAAGAGACAGTCTGACAACAGAGGATAGACACAAGTCACTGGTAGACTGGAATAGCCAAGATGAGATTAGTATATGCTAATCTGCAACCATACATACACTGGGACATATTTTGGAAAGTTTATAGGTGAGCACTGAGGTGTTTTGTTTTTTGTAATAATTCTTTATTTCTGCAATTTTTCAGATGAAATAATGAGTTTACAAAATATTAAGCTTAAATATTGCCCAAAAAGAAGAAAGCAGAACATTAGTGATTGCGGCACAAATGTTCATATTTCACAAGTAATCCTCATAATACAGTTGTTGTAAAAACTAATATACATCTAAGGTTGGGGGAGTTTACCATTCCCTTGGCTCGTCTTTCAAACTAAACCAATGGTTGTTTGCGCCCTGGAAGACTTCCATGGGTACTTGTGAAGTGCTTGCCTCCCAGAACCCATTGATCTTCGGTAACTGGTGTGCTATCCTCATCAAGGAACAGATGAGGGATAGGAAACTATAACTAATAATAGAGAAATATGAAGAAAGAATAGAAAAAAAAAAAGAAGCAAAATATCCCCCACATCCCCCTCTGATAGGAGTCCTGTATACAGAGAGCTAAGGATCAAGGGACACAGATTTTCCCAAAATAATTAGGTGAGGATCCAAAGTATTCTTTGGATAGAGAAGAGGCAGAGAATGGAGAGGTTTGGCCCAGGAATGGGAGGAGAGCAGGAGAAAAAGAGATAATGACCACGCACATGCCTTAATTATAATGGTGTTCCATGATGACAGTGGCCTCTTTTATACTCTTTAACATGAGGGTCTTGAAGTCACAGGTCCCCTATTTTGTAGAAAGCTTTAGAGGAGTCATGGACCAAGGCTGAAAGTGTGGCCATCTCCACTGTGTCCCTTACCTTGTAAACCATCATGTATACTCTGGGTGTAGTGGGGTTGTCCCAGTCTTCTGCTGTTGCTGTCCTCACTGCTAGAGCTACTTTTGCCACCAATTTCTTTTGGGCTCTAGTAAGATCCTCATAAGATTTCAAAAACAACCATGCCCAGGGGTCCATGGGGATGTCTACATGTAGGAGCATAGACATCATTTGTGATTTAATTTGAAGACTGCAGTTTAAAGGGTCAGTTTTAGATCCACCCCTGCAAGAAGCCCCATTTCATTTGAAGACTGCAGTTTAACCCCTTAACGACCCATGACGTGTGACATGTCATGATTCCCTTTTATTCCAGAAGTTTGGTCCTTAAGGGGTTAAAGGTACGGACTGAGAATCAGAAGCTATTCTACCTGATTTCCTTCATCTTGGTTACTACATTATTAATTTACTATAACAATGTTACTATTTGTACCTGTAGTATACTGCTGTATAAGTTTGTATTTGAAGCAAAATGTAATTATTACTAATCTGGTTTACTAATCAGACAAATGGCAGGTCTGCTCAACCATTCCCACACCTCCCCCATGCCACTCTTAGCCATACATTCCTTTAAATAACTGTGTTTCTCTGCTCTTAAGGGCCAGTTTTACATCCACCCCTGCAAGAAGCCCCATTTCATTTTACTCTGCTCAACCTTGTACCTATATAGCATGCTCTTCCAGCTACTTGGAATCACAGCCAATCCCCTCCTTATTACCGTTACATGCTATCAGCTGCTGCCGTTATACCATTAACTCGCTATGCCATCTCATACAAATTCCTCTGTTACCTTTTGTCTCACCTCCACAGTTTACCTTTAGATTGTAAGCTCACGGGCAGGGCCCTCTACCTGTTGTATCGGTCTGTTCTTATTGTACAGTGCTGCGGAATATGTTTGGCACTTTATAAATACCAGTATTAAATAACTAAATAATACTTGTAGCCATAATGGTGTGATGTTTGGGCATTCCCAAAATAAATGAATATATGTGCCTTTCTGTCCAAACCGTTTTCAGCAGAGGTCTGAATCTAAGCTTACCATTTGCAGTAATCTAATAGAGGTGAGATAGTCTCCCATATCGCTTCCAAGACTGTTGGGTCTGTTGGTGCCAAGCTGACACGTAATAAGTGCTCCCTTGGGGAGGTTGGACACAATAAAAAGATTAAGAACTGGTGGTGAACATAGAGGTGCCTACCGTTCGCTTTGAGTAGGAGTCTAGCAAGCTGCGAATCTGTAAATATCTAAAAAAAAATTCAAATGTAGTGAGAGGAGTTTCTTGTGGAAGATCTTTGAATAGAGTGATTTGCTGGTTAGTGAAGAATTGAAAGTATCTTGTCAGATTGCTGTTTTCAAAGAGGGCAAAATCCCATTGGGTCAGGCCCGGATTGAAAAGTCTGTTGTGCAATATAGGGGTGAGTGAAGTGTAGCGGAGCTCCCTGTACCACGGCTGGGTACCTCCGCTAAGGACCGCTTCCTAGCTGGAACCGGGGAAAACTGACACTTTTCTGCCAGAGTCACCGTAGCTTGACTGGGGTCCTCCTGGAGCCTCTCTCCATCCTGCAACAGGAGAGGGGACTAGCTCTATGTCCTCCCAGGGACTGGACGACACACAGTCTTGGAAGCTCTAGTCCTTACAAGAACTTTCTCTGCCTTATCCTCCACAAGCTGGAACAAATTGCTGATCAGTGATTAGCCCTTTCCCCTCCCAGTAACTCACTCTGCCGCTGGGGAGTGAGACCTTCTGTCTCCACTCCCAATAACTCACACTGCCGCTGGGGAGTGAGACCGACCATCTCCCCTCAATGGAACTCACTCACACTGCAATGAGAAAGATACATTTTCCTTTAATTTTACTTAAAAGAAAACTGTAGCACATAATGCTATTTATACTGCAGGTATCAATGGCTACAGAGTACACAACCTCAGTGAGACATTTTAATGCTGCTCTCTTGTAGTACCACGTAGCTTAATCTTTAGATAGGACTGAAATTCATGGCTCCAGTGTGCTGGTGTCTTTTCACCCTGGTTTGGAAAAATATAAAAAAGGTGAAACTTGAGATTTATAGAGGTGAGAAATTCACAAAATAGAAGATCTAAAGGTTACCTGGATAATATAACTTACTAAAAGCTACATTAAAATATCAGAGGAAAGATGGAGAGAACGAACATGTCTGACAAAACACTATAAAACTTGGTGTATTTTAATTTGTCCCAGGAGGGCTATATTGTCATGTTGATGAATAAAATAGGAAAATCGTGTACTTTACCTGTTTGTATATCTCTCCCAGAGTATAAGCCACATACAAGGCACTAAAAACTCATTTGGATCAATATTGTAAGAATGAAAATAGTCTGGAGAAGAATCAACAGTAAAAGTTCAGAAAATAAATCTTGGATTGCTCTTTGTAACAGAAATATGGTTCATGACTTTAACAATAAACTGCAATTTATACCCCAAAAGTTATTGGAGATAGGCAACATTTTGCTGTACAGATGTCTTAGAACACAACAAATATCAATCACGTTACCAATTGCTGTTTGGAATATTAGAAATCTAAGGCTTAATTAGGAATCTGGGGATATTCTTCTTCGTCCTAGTCTCTCTCCCAAAAGAGATGAGGATTGGTCAGGATTTAACCTGAGATTGGAGCATAGTGAACAAAACTTGGGAATTTGGGTTGGTCATGTGAACTATGGTCACATGTATGTTCTAGAGCACTAAGTTGAGGGTTCTGTCTGCTGACACCAGTGATTCTTTGACCATTTAGCTGCAAATTCAGGAGTTTAGAGAATGTGGAAAGTTCTTAGAGACCCCTATATCTGAATGTTGATATTGAAATATAAACCCAGTATAGTTACTTAGTGTATGTTATTCTTTGTGATTTGATGAATAGCTTTAAGTGCAAGAATATATACCTATTATGTTTTATTACAAGGTGATAGCAAGCTCTATCTATCAACATTTGACATGCTGTACTGTTTACAATCCATAACATTTATTGCAATAAAAGAGAAACTGCTGGTACCTGTGAAACAATATGTTAATTTTGTTTCTAATTAGAATATAAAGTAGGGTGTAAATCACGTTTCAGAACAGTGAGTTCATCCCAGGACTTGCGTACATCACTAGTGTTTTTTTAGATGTAAAAAAAAAGCACAACAAGCAAGTCAACAAAAACTTCTGGAGAAACAAACCCGATATTTTCCAGATGAACAGCTACATTTCTATATTTTCCTTAATATCTCTCACAGAGTTAATTTTGAATAGGAAGTCTGAAAGACAAATAAAAAATATTATCAATGCCTTGGTTACTAAGCTTGCACTTTGGAGGAACACGCCAAGCACCACAACTACTTCAATATTCTGTAGTGTAGTGGTTATGATGCCAGGAATGCCCATGTGCCCCCCAGTGTACATAGTAACACCATTTGCTAAGGGTTTGTCAACTTACCTGTGGTCTACTAATCACCAGTCACCTCCTCCTTTGAGAACATCAAGCTTCCAACTCAACTCCTCAACTAAACCCTGCTGTGCATGGCCAGCTCAGAGAAGAGAGCTTCCATCTTTCACCTGACAGACCCCAAGTAAGTCAGATGTTGCATGTCTGAGCACAGACTCACAGAATGTAAAATGTGTTCTCCAGTACCATCTTGCAACTGATGCTTACTACAGTTGTATCAAGACGGCAATTAGCGACTTCTCTTCACTGAAATTCTTGTACTATTCGAGAGGACCGGCTTCACTGAGATCTTACAATGGTAAATTCTACAAAAATATCCTGAATATCTGACGTTATTGGATTAGACAATCCATAGAGGTGATGAGGAAGGCCACATGAGTGAAATTACAAGTCAAGCATTTCACTATATATGTTTTATTCATGACACTAGATTCTGTAGATTTATATTATAACCGTGTTCTATCTCTATAGTTCTACAAACTCTAAAAAGAAAATCTATGTTTGGCCTCCAGAGACTTCAGATCATGAGGCAACGTGAAAGCATTCTATCCAAGTACTAGTGTTTCTAACTACAAAGCAATCCTCTAATCTGGAATATTAGTTAGAATTAGACAAAATTTGTAAATATATAAAGACAGGTTTCCTAATTTCACAAAACCAAGGACTCTATGTAGTAACAAAAACTGGCAATTCATTATTTTTGAGTCTCTCAACTACATCTATCTTCATTTCTAGATTCTGACGTCATTAGATTTACGGTTCTCATATTCAGTACACAGTGTTCTCATAAAGAACATTTTCAAAACCTCAGAGGAACAGCCCCTCTCAGAGACAACTATCTCTCAGTTGACAAGACTTATTTAAAAAGTTGTCACCATCAGTATTTTATCTGCGATGACTCAGAAACTGACCCACAGGAATACTAGCTCTCGAATGCTTGGAATGACTAGATCTGGCACGAAGAAGAGAGCATCCTATGCAGGGTTTTTCTGCATGTATCATATTTATTTTATGATTCTTTAAAAGTAAATCCAGATATGCTATTTCTTGTCTATCATAATTTAGGATAAACTGTAAATTAAACATTTTTGCAGAAAAGAGTTTTGTTGTAATATTGTATTTTCTTGATGACCTTGGGGCAAGTCTTATTCTTTTGAAGTCATATTTAAGAGGTGATGCTTACTCAATGCTTACCATAGTCAATATGTAGTCATTGTGAAGAATATACATGACATGGTATTTGAGAAACTCTGGATTCATAAATCCATATTTTTGAATGCATTCGATTAAGGTATTTGTAAAAAAAAAATAAGAAGAAGAATTATTAGCATATCCCTATGATCCCCTGCAAACACATATGGTTGTGGATACACAAAAATTAGTCCTTGGCTCAAACTCCCACTACGTCTGGGCAGCAGCAATGACCGTAGTACTCATCAGCGAGAAAAGAGCTACCTGTGCACTATCCCAAATTCCTATGTATTTTTAAATAAATTGTGTTTTTTTGTTTCATTCCAATGCCGTTAGGTGTAAGCCCACCTGCCACGTCAAGGTTATGGTTATGGGCACAGGGATATATGTGCCAGTATGCCAAACAATACAACACCAGTCTTGCATTCTATGCATATTGAAGATTGGACTATTTGAATTTAACATTTAGGTAGTCGCTAAAACCAATCTTATTTTTGAAGTAACAGTTCCTATCGGGGGTGGTATTTTTAAAATGACATACTAAGCAACATTATCACTACAGTCTGCTTTAGATCATATCGTGCCAAAATGCACCTGGCACCATCCCCCAATTATGTCCCAAAGAATTTTTGAGCAGTTTGGCATTAACTGAGAGTCTCCATTCCCCACGACGCAAATCCTCAGTCATATAAATGATGTCCATGTATGGATGGGATTCACTGGACGAGCGCGTCAGTCGACTTCTGCAACATCAATATGCTGAAAGAATATCTGGCTATTGACAAACAGAACCACATGGTTATATCCAGAGGGCATGCTGGTACCATAACTACAGTGGGTTGTTGGTGTTATGGTGCTAAACATTTCCCTTTAATTATTCTGTCACTCTAATTACTTGTTATGAGATCTACTGGGTACTGGACTGTGGTCAATGGAGAGTTGTTAATTCATGCTATTATTTCTATATGTGAGCATTTTTTGTTTTTATTGATTATTTATTAAAAACTATATGGTGGAATTTTAGAAAAGAATACTTTAGTCACTTTTTACCTCCATGTAATCTTTATTTTTATAACGCGGTGAGCTATATTATTCATTGTTCCTTAAATGATTTCACCATTTTCTTCTTGTACTTAGAATTACAAAATCAGCATAAAAAAACATTAAAAAGAAGAAAACATTGCCTTCAGTATGGGACTTTTTCAATATTTTGTTTTTTTTACAGAAATTTTACAGCAGTTGTATATAATGTTTAAGATAGATGGACTAGCTGTCATTAGGAAATCCGCAGCTTCTCCTGCTCTCAGAGATAGGATTGTTACAGATCTATATTAAAATGCCTGCTTACAGCTGTCTGTGGTGTATGTAATGGAGTAAACAGTAATAACTCATTGATAAATATAAGTTAGCAACTGTTCACTTTTATAAACTGTGGCTCATGAAATGCAAAGAAGACTGTTAATCTCTCGTTTCAGAAAGATACGTTCTGCATGCCATGTCTTTAAATAACTATACTGCATGCCTAGTCCCTATTCTTTGTAGAGTATGCATTTTATTTATATAACATTGCTTATCCTGTTTCCTTACACAGATTAATAACAATTAATTCATCAAGCAGTGAATTGATTGGACAGTCACAGAGTACAAATGTGTTGGTACGCTATACAAATGTTCACGTCTTTTAAAACCTCAGATTATGTTGAGATCTGGCTGACATGAAATTAATGGTATAGTATTTTGTGACCACTGAACTAAACTCACTATACCAGGGCTCAAAATTTCCAGGGTTCATCAAACTATTGGAGAGTAAAAATTCAGCGTTGGTAAGTAAAAATTCACCCCTAGTAAGTGTGCTATGAACCCTTTCAGACTTGCAGTGGCAAGTAACAATTAAGGATTACCCCATGACCCATGACCACGTTATTGTTTTAAAGTGATCATGTTGCCTTAAGTCTATATGTGCGGTGTTTCACTTTGAAAGGCAGCACATACAATTCTTAACCCCTTAGATGTACCTCTAGCAGCGTCATTAGCCAGCACAGAAAAAAATCCCAAATTGGTTAATGACAATTCTGATCATTCTTTCTGTTGGACGCCAGCACGCACAGCATGCAGATGCCAGACAGCCAATGGCAGCAAACCCCCTCATCCCGTGCTGCCCTTGTCCTCCCCACAGTCCATCCAGTGAGGGCGAGTGATGTCAGCCAAGGAGGATCAGGCTGAGGTGGTGAATTTGGACTTACCGATGGAACAGAAGTTAGTTTTAGCATTTATTTTTTTTTAAAAAATTATTTTGCGGGTGGACCATTTCAGAAAGCGATACTCTACTCAAAACACTGTTTTTGTAACCCTTTAATGACTGGCTCGTAGCATAAAACTTGACATCTTTAGCCCTAGTGTGAGGAACATAGAGGTGTTACGTCCTGCTCAAGGATTTCAGGTAAGAGCTAATTACTAATCCAGAGTTCCAGTTCAGGAACACAATGAACCCTTTGCTGAGATACAGAATCAGCAGCAACTAACACAATCAGTAATTTAAAGTAAGAAGTTCAGTGCACAGGTAAACATTCAACATGGTATAAAATCAGCAGGAAGGTGGCAGAATTGGTAATCCAAAGATTCTCAATGATTATCATGAGTATGACAATGATAACCATGAGTGTGTCCTTGCCTGGGAGCAAATCCCCACTCTGCCACCTTGAGTAGGATATATATGTTTCATTACGTTTAGAATAATTTGGAACAGTACATTTGCATCTTAATGTGCAGGTCTAATAATACATTTTTATAGGGACAATTGCCCTTTGGCTCCGTGAGCATAAACAAACAAGTTCTTCTAGCACGTCCATACCAGCAGATCAATTCCAGCCACATTGATTTTTTTAGACTTATTTGATTTTTTATTTGTCTGAAAACCGAGATCCTGGAATGAGGTAGAGGTTGAGGTGATGGATACAGTGGTAGAATTCAGTGGATATTAGGAGGAAAAAGTGTAATCAATCAAACTAGAACAAACAGGATTAGTAAGGTGCTTAAATTATGGAGGGTCAATGAGGACTTTAATGAAGAGGTATGTTTTCAGCCATTTTTAAAAATCTTGGAGTAAGGGGGCTAATTTGTCACGAGCTGGGAGTTATATATAAGGGACAGTAAGATACGCTGAAGAATACTCACATGTCATAAAAAACTCAGCAACAAGGTGATATTTCCTTAGCAATTCACTATATCAAGATCATTGTTAGATAATAGTAAGTGAATTTAATATAATCTTTAGGTAGTTTCCGATAATTTGGCAGTTAGAAGAAGACATTTGGCACAGCTGTCGAAATCCACAATGTCAGTCATTCAGTAAGGTGTTTATGGATTAATAATGTCTTGTAAGTTCCGTTCCTTTCTTCTGACCTCAATCCAGCCCCTCAGAATATATCCTGGATAAACTGAAGTCATTTAGAAGATGCTGTGATTTCAGAAGGCAAATTACACCTAATCAGATATTTTCTCCTTGAACAATTCCATAACTGTGTAAGGAAGAGGTCCTTATGGCCGAAGTTAGAACCCACAATATGTAAATGAAAGCAGTATGTCAGCTATGTACACCTAGGATACATTTTTTTAAATATTGAAAATGAGAGAGCTGAGCGAATAGCGTAAATAGCATTTTGCTGTAAATTGAGGTAAAACTATTTGAATAAAAAGGTATAAACTAAGATTTTTTACAAAGTGCAGATGTTCTGCTTACTGAAGTGAGACTGCTGATTAACATGTCAAGTGTCATCAAATGGTGAGAAACAACTACAACACCAACGTCTGTAAATGTAAATGTATAAAGGGTAAGGTGTGTAATATGTTCTCACATTTAGGATGTATGAACCCTTTATCAGAAAGGTGTCACTAGTTCAGAACTATATAGTTAACCCTGAGTGTACGGTTCAAATGTATTTATAAAATACAAAATTCCTTGAATCATGCACTTCTATACATAAAGCACGTCACCATAATAGATAGACATAGACGGTCTCTCTATTCAAAGGCAAACACATCTTTATAGATTTAAATGGTAACTTAATTCAAAAGACTGTAGGGAAATGATATAATATTACTGCATATCCATATATGAAATGATAAACAGCAGAGAGAAGCCAAAGAAAAAAAAAAGACTAATTGGTATATGGAAGAGACCAAATTACCTTTCCAGTTGCCCTGATCTGACCAAATGCTCCCTATTTAAGCTCTTACTGTTCCCGATAGTAAACTCTTCCCCTCTTGCAATATTTGTTCCCATAAATGTATCTTCTACAATCTACAACATTCTCCAACTAATTTTCTTCTGAAGTTGATAACTGGTCAATGCATGAAACATGTTGGATGACCCTGATCGAAGGGTGGACTTTCTTCTAGGACATTGTATCTGCGTCATGCCCTTTATGTATGAACTCTTTTCACGATGTGTGATGCTTTGGGAATGACTGTGAAACTGTTATACCTTTTAATGCTTTTAGCACATCTTCGCGCGTGTGAGTTGTATTTGGACATCATCGATTTTTCAGAACTTTGAAACTTCTTTAAGCATGCTGCAAGTTCTTCATCTTTTATATTTCTTATACCGAAGGGGGAAAAGTTTAAGAACGGATAAAATGAAGTTGTTTGTCTTGCATTTTGGAACAGCTAAATAACATTTAAAAGGTCAAATAACAATTTTATTTTACAGTGGATATTTATAAAACAGCACACCCAAAAAAATATTAATTAGAACCAGCAGTAAACTTATGTGTAAATAATTGGCAATTTTCTTAGCACAATGTGCATATCGGGCTTAAATAAATACCTAAAGTGGCATATGTCACCAATATCAACCTTAAGGAAGCCATACATATTATAAAGCACTACAAGACGATTTTGACTGTTACTTTTCGTCTTGTTTTTAGCTTTTTGATTCTCTGCAGGAAAGACAACACTGCAAATTTTGTTGTTTAATCCATGAAATGTCCTTGAAAATGCACTTGTAATGGGAAAATGAAAGAGAATTAATTCTAAAAGCTTCAGAGTGCTGCTACATCACTATCCAGCTGGCCAGACCACCACATTTTGTAAGCTTTTTATTTGTTTAATTGATTACTGTTAAAACACTGTTTCTGTCTGTTTGTTTGTTTGTTTGTGGGGGTTTTTTTGTTGCTTTTTACTAAGCAACAACATATCAAAATATTTTTTTGAATAGTGGTATGCGTTTTTATTTAGGACAGTTGTAGAATGTTACAGACTGGTTAACCATTTTCTTGTTGTCAGACTTGATAGAAACAATGAAATAAAGAAAGTGACAAAACAAACAAGAGGTTGAGAAATGAAGAGATATAGAAAATATGATCATAGACTGAAACTAAAATGCAAAAGTCTTTCATGATACCTGAGAAAGTATTTGTTTACACCAGTGAATGCATTAGAACAAGGGACTTTAAACATTCATGGAATATTTATAAGAATGGACATTCGATGAGGCCAGGGAGTACAAAAGCTTCAGGCTTTATACTAAGTAGAAAATGAATAAGACATATTGGGCCAAGTGGTTTTTAGCTGACATTAAATTATAGATATCAACAACTCAAAGTGTCACTTTAAGGGAAATTCCCTCCAGATATTTTGAGTTACTGACGCCAACTAAGATGTTTATTCACAAGGTTTTGAGTTGGCTCAGGGAAAACCCATAGATAAAATACATTATTCCCATGTGGAGATTTTTACTTAGAACATCTCTAGGCATTCTCTAGTTGATTCATTTTGAAAATTGTATTGGTCATAAAAAGAAACAACAACCAGCCAAATGAAAAACACTCTTCAGGAGGTAGACATATCCAAGTCCAACCATAAAGAGAGGACAGCGCGAGAGCAAATTTAGAGATTTCACCATCGGGTGCAAACCATACATTAGTCTCAAGAATAGAAAGGCCAGATTAGACTTTGCCAAAAACATCTAAAAAAGGTAGCCCAGTTCTGGAACAGCATTCTTTGCACAGATGAAACCTGTATCAGAATGATTTGAAAAAAAAATAAAATATATATATATATAGAAGGCTTGTAAAAGCTCATGATACGACGCATACTGTAAATCGTGTTGGAGGCAGTGTGATGGCACGGGCATGCCTGGCTTCCAATGGCACTGGTAACTAGTGTTTATTGATGATGTGACAGAAAACAGAAGCAGCTGGATGAATTCTGAAATGTATAGGGATATACTCTAAACAAAATTATAAACGCAACACTTTTGTTTTTGCCCCCATTTTTCATAAGCTGAACTCAAAGATCTAAGATTGCACACTCCCTCAAAACTCTATGTACACAAAAGGCCTATTTCTCTCAAATATTGTTCACAAATCTGTCTAAATCTGTTAGTG
Source organism: Pelobates fuscus (assembly GCF_036172605.1). Lineage (NCBI taxonomy): Eukaryota > Metazoa > Chordata > Amphibia > Anura > Pelobatidae > Pelobates > Pelobates fuscus. The sequence continues at coordinate 41,898,371 of NC_086320.1, forward strand.
AGCACTTCTCCTTTGCTGAGATAACCCATGCACCTCACAGGTGTGGCATATCAAGATGCTGATTAGACAGCATGATTATTGCACAGGTGTGCCTTAGGGTGGCCACAATAAAAGGCCACTCTAAAATGTGCAGTTTTATCACACAGCACAATTATGTCGCATGTTTTGAGGGAGTGTGCAATCTTAGATCTTCGAGTTCAGCTCATGAAAAATGGGGGCAAAAACAAAAGTGTTGCGTTTATAATTTTGTTCAGTGTATATATCTATTGTTTGCTCAGATTCAGCCAAATTCGGCGAAGTTGATTTTATGGCATTTCACTTTACACATGAACAATGACCCAAAACATTCTGTGAAAGAAACCCAGGAGTTTTTTAAGGCAAGGAAGTGGAATATTAGGTAATGGTCGAGACAATCACCTGATCTCAACCCGATCAAGTCTGTTTTTCACTTGCTGAAGACAAAACTTAATGTAGAAAAACCCACAAACAAACAACTGAAGACAGCTGCAGTAAAGGTCTGGCAAAGCATTGCAATGCAGGAAACCCTATGTGGGGTGATTTCCATGTGTTCCACACTTCAAGCAGTCATTGCCTGCAAAGGATTCTCGGCAAGATATTAAAAATGTACATTTTATTTATGATTGTGTTAATTTATCCAATTACATTTGAGCCCCTGAAATAAGGGGACAATGTAGGAAAATAGATCAAACCATGGCATATAACACACATAGGCAACATTTTATTAAAATGCTTTTAAGATATAGAATACTAGTACAAAACAATAGGGAGGGCCAGCATTCCACTAAAAAATAGGGGTTCAAATCTCACAGGTCTCCTTTCAATTACCTCGCAGGAGAAAAACAATAAGGAGCCACAACACCAAAATAAATAAAGAGATTTATTCCACCAGTGTGGAACCGGCAATGTTTTGACCTGACTTCAGGGTCTTTGTCAAGACTTGGGAACAATTATATAGGGTAGGCCAAAATTCAGAGAAGGATTTGACAGATAAACAACTAATTTGTTGTTCAATATTTTTGTTGCAGGTACTTATTATAACTGAGTCTTCGAAGATTCATCATAGATAATTTCACAAAGTTACAATGAGTAAAAATAGTGAAATTTTATGTTCAAAATGGCAGGTGCATTAATTTGAAGCAAAGAGGAAATTGTCCTGAAATGTGGTTTCAACAGGATGGGCCTACTGCCAAAACAGCCAGAGCTACAATGGACTTCCTGAGACAACTGTTTGGTAAGCGGATGGATTCAAGAAATTCCCAGATTAGTTGGTCGCCACGTTCGCATGAAAATATCAGCTCCCGATTACTTCCTGTGGGGATATCTGAAGGAGAGGGTGTACATGAACAAATCACGTACACTTGAGCAGCTCAAGGAGAATATCTGTGCAGATATTGTAACGCTAGAACCTCAAACATTAACTAATGTTATGAACAATGCAATTGAAAGAGACTGACTTTGCGAGGCGGCAAATGGAGCTCATTTAAATGATATCATCTTCCTTACCAAGTCAAAAAAAATCTCCATATATGTTAAGCATTCATTTTATGTAATATCATTGAAATTGGTTAATTAATAAAAAAAAGTTATTGACTCCTCAAACCCTACTCTGAATTTTGGCCCACCCTGTAGATAACAAACTAGGCAACAGTTTGCAAATGCCGATCTCCCATTTCAAAGGCTAGTAAGGTGTTGTTGTGTATTGATTCATGTGAGTATGCTTGAAACCCTGTTAATAATATTTATTCTTGTCACATAATCAATGTTTACATTCATATTATGTGACGGTTCTTATTCATGAGGTTTGAGGAATACTTATGTTAGGTTGAAACATTGCCTTTCTGTTAGTTTTAATAAAGGATTACTTAAACAGTCTGAGAAGTGCATGCCTAATTTGACTTTTTTTTTTTTTACTATGAGGATAAAATAATTAATAAATAATAACTCAATACATTCGGAATGCATGTGCTGGACAATGTGTCAATGGATGTTATGACTAATTTTATTGGTCACCAAAAAATCAGAGAACTGTTTTGATAAAATACAAATTTAAGAGTTTGAAAAAAAAAAAAGTAATTATTTCAATTTAAACACTGCTTTCTTTTGAAACCAAAAGTCAGAATCTCTAATGCTGAAACTCCAGTTTACCTCTGTGCATGAACTATCGCTACAGCAAAAAGTCAGCTCCCCGTACACACAGCTGTGTGATTCAATAATTTGCTAAAAGAACATTACTGAAATGCTTGGATTTTTTTTTATATAATTTGGTTTCGAAAAATATGACATTGAATTGCTCAAATGTATTATAAAAATACCTTGACCTGAATCAACATTATAGAGAGAGAGAGAGTGTGTGTATACGGTGACCGCGGACACAGGGAAGGTCCTTTGTTATTTGAGATGTAATATAGTTACATATGTGTTAAAATCAATTTTATTGTTAAAGGAACATCAAATAAACACTCATCAAAAAGAGTTCTAAAAAAGTGTGAGCTCAATAATGTGAATCAATAAGGGGAAAGAGACTCAGAAAAGATACAAGAAAGTTATCGCTATATGGTTATAATGCTGGGCTGAAAAACAAACAAGAGAGTTCTTTATATAGATACCAATGTGGGTGAACTAGGTTGTATACCAAATGTAACAACTATACACTATAATTCAGGCATAGGCAACCTTCGGCACTGCAGATGTTTTGGACTACACCTCCCATGATGCTTTGCCAGCATTATGGGTGTAAGAGCATTATGGGGGGTGTAGTCCACAACATCTGGAGTGCCAAAGGTTGCCTACCCCTGCTATATGATACATATCAACATTGAACAATAAATGGCATCAAATATTGTAGATACGTCATCCAATCTATTTCACCCCTTAGTAGTCGTAATTGAGATATTGGACGAGAACCTTAACAAGCCACTATTATGAATAGATTCAGCAGAGCCTGCAATATTACCGTTAGTGAAGAAAAATAGAATATCTCTTGTACACACCACAGTCCCTCAGTGGGACATTATGTAGCCCATGGAGCAGCGTAGCTAAGGGAGTGGGCCTTGACATTGCTAGGAGACAGGCACCTGGTTACAGTTAGCTGGGGTTTGGTCAAAGAAAATGGAAGTGGGGTGGAGTTATAAGGGGAGTATAAGAAGGGGCCATTTTAAGTCTAGGGGACATTTTAATCTAAGTTGCACTTACCTGTTGTTGTCCCACCCACCATCCCTTTGCTTTCAGGTGTTTCCCGTCTGCTCATGGAGGCTGGGATGGAGATTAAAGTTGGGGGAGAAAAGAGTGAGATGGGGTAAAATTGGAGTTCAGGGCTAATAGGTAGGCCTATGGACTGGTTTGGTAGGTTCGAGCTGGTCAGTAGCTCCGAACCTGGGTGTGTAGGGGTGTCTCGGTATGCCCCTACACTTGTGGTGCCCTTTGGTGGCAATGGGTGGTGCCCTTTGGTGGCAATGGTGATGAGTTCAATGTTAAGTACATGGTGTTACAAGGTTTTGGGTATTATGTTTATGTAGGAGTGGGTCATTGTCAGGGCATTTAAATGGTAAAATGCAGGATGGAAATTGTGCAGGTCAATGTTGGCATGCTGTTGACAATGACCTTTAAATTTACTGTTAACAATTAATAACGCTGTGATATAATTTTGCCAAAATTATGGTATCAGTGTTTTATTGGGAAATGGGTAATGGTGGGGTTATGCATATGCCGAAAAGGCGACTATGCAACAGGGGCGTATTAGCCGCGAGGCAAACAAGGCATTTGCCTTGGGCGGCATTTTCCAGGGGGCGGCAAAAAAAGCCGCCTTCAAACGCCCAGGGCAAATGTCTTGTTAGCCTTGCGGCTAACAGACATGCTGAATGGGCTGGCTGTTAGGCGCGGGCGGCAGTGGCGAGGGAGCACTTTCCCCTGAGCTCTCTGCTCAGCTCCCTCGCATGCCGCCCGCAGAGTGAGGCTGGGAGGCGGAGCCAGAATATGACATCATATTCCGGCTCCCAGCCTCACTCTGCGGGCGGCGCGCGAGGGAGCTGAGCAGAGAGCTCAGGGGAAAGTGCTCCCTCGCCACTGCCGCCCGCGCCTAACAGCCAGCCAAGCAGCCCGACCAGCAACACCAGAAAGAGAGAGAACCCTCCCCCCCCAGCATTCCTAAAGGTAAGGAGGCTGGGGGGGTTGTTAAATAAATAAAAAAAGTGAGTGTTAATGTGAGTGAGTGTGTTTGTCTGCGTGAGTGTGTTTGTCTGCTAGTGTGTGTCTCTTAGTGTGTGTGTCTGTCTGTTAGTGTGTGTGTCTGTCTGTTAGTCTGTCTCTTAGTGTGTGTCTGTTAGTGTGTGTGTCTGTCTGTTAGTCTGTCTCTTAGTGTGTGTCTGTTAGTGTGTGTGTCTGTCTGTTAGTCTGTCTCTTAGTGTGTGTCTGTTAGTGTGTGTCTGTCTGTTAGTCTGTCTCTTAGTGTGTGTCTGTTAGTGTGTGTCTGTCTGTTAGTCTGTTTCTTAGTGTTAGTGTCTGTCTCTTAGTGTGCGTCTCTTAGTGTGCGTCTCTTAGTGTGCGTCTCTTAGTGTGCGTCTCTTAATGTGCGTCTCTTAGTGTGCGTCTCTTAGTGTGCGTCTCTTAGTGTGCGTCTCTTAGTGTGCGTCTGTTAGTGTGCGTCTGTTACTGTCTGTCTGTTAGTGTCTGTCTCTTAGTGTCTGTCTCTTAGTGTCTGTCTCTTAGTGTTAGTGTCTGTCTCTTAGTGTCTGTCTGTTAGTGTCTGTCTGTTAGTGTCTGTCTGTTAGTGCGTGTGTGTCTGTCTCTTAGTGTCTGTCTCTTAGTGTGTGTCTGTCTCTTAGTGTGTCTGTAAGTGTGTGTGTCTGTCTGTCAGTGTGTGCCTGTCTGTTAGTGTGTGTCTGTTAGTGAGTGTGAGTGTGTTTGCCTGTTAGTGAATGAGTGTCTGTTAGTGAGTATGTGTTTCTGTCAGTGAATGTGTGTGTGTGTATTTAGAATGTGGGGCAGGGTGGAAGGGTTGGGTGGGGGTGGCGCGTGGAAGGGTTGGGTGGGGGGGGGGGGGCGCCTGAGTTTTGTCCTGCCTAGGGCAGCACAAAACCAGAATACACCACTGCTATGCAAATTTCACATTTTTTCTGAATCAACATTACACTAGTTTTATATTTCCAGGACATGTTAATCTTGTAATGTTTAAATTCTTGATTATAAACCAAAAAAAAAAAAAGGTAACTTGCGCATTATCCCAAATCCATACAGACATTTAAATAACTGGAGGGGTTTAGTATCACTCCAATTGTCATTCAAGTGTAAGCTCACCTGCCACGTCAAGGCAAAACATCTTAGGTGAGTCCTAAACTCACAATTCACCTTGCTACTTTTAGCTACGAGCAGGCCCGTCGCTAGCCGACAGGCAAACCAAGCAACTGCTTGGGGCCCCGAGCTGGCCTGGGGCCCCAAGCAGAGCCGGTGCTTCCTATAAGGCTGCAGCCGCCTGAGCGCTCTATAGAGAGCCTCAGGCGGCTGCAGCACTCCTTTCTCGACGAGAAAGTGGCGTACTAAGGGGGGATGCGGGGGGGGGCAGGGGGGGCGGCCCGCCCCGGGTGCCACTGTCCAGGGGGGTGCCATGACTTCACGTGTCATGTGTCGCCCCCCGGCCCCAATCATCACGCTGTGCTCAGCCTCAGCCGCACCTTTGAGAAGGGGGAGGAGTCTTTGGGACGCGGCGTGATGACGCCGTACGCAGCGCCGCCGTCAATCCGCCTTCACGGATCTTCAGCGCAAGGATCCAGTGGTCGGTCTCGGAGGGAAGGCATCATCAAAACGTGAGTAGTAATTTATGTGTTTTTGTAATTTATGTAATGTTATTTAATTAATTAAAGGGTGTATATTAATTATGGGGGGTGTATATTAATTATGGGGGGGTGTATATTAATTATGGGGGGGGTGTATATTAATTATGGGGGGTTGTATATTAAGTATGGGGGTGTATATTAATTATGGGGGTGTATATTAATTATGGGGGGTATATTAATTATGGGGGTGTATTAATAATGGGGTGGTGTATATTAATTATGGGGGAGTGCATTAATTATGGGGGGAGTGTATTAATTATGGGGGAGTGTATTAATTATGGGGGGTGTATATTAATTATGGGGGTGTATTAATAATGGGGTGGTGTATATTAATTATGGGGGGGGTGGATTAATTATGGGGGAGTGTATTAATTATGGGGGGTGGATTAATTATGGGGGTGGATTAATTATGGGGGAGTGTATTAATTATGGGGGGGTGTATTAATTATGGGGGGGTGTATTAATTATGGGGGGGTGTATATTAATTATGGGGGAGTGTATTAATTATGGGGGGGTATTTTAATTATGGGGGTGTATTAATAATGGGGTGGTGTATATTAATTATGGGGGGTGGATTAATTATGGGGGAGTGTATTAATTATGGGGGGGTGTATTAATTATGGGGGAGTGTATTAATTATGGGGGAGTGTATTAATTATGGGGGGTGTATATTAATTATGGGGGGTGTATATTAATTATGGGGGTGTATTAATAATGGGGTGGTGTATATTAATTATGGGGGTGTATTAATTATGGGGGAGTGTATTAATTATGGGGGGTGTATATTATGGGGGAGTGGATTAATTATGGGGGGTGTATATTATGGGGGTGTATTAATTATGGGGGGTGTATATTATGGCGGTGTATTAATTATGGGGTGGTGTATGTTAATTATTGTGGTTCCTGTAGGCTTTGCGTGCGTAAGGTGGGGAGGGCGTGGAGGGGGGGGCCTCCATGTCTATTTTGCTTGGGGCCCCCAAATTCCTTCAAACGGCCCTGGCTACGAGGTAAAATCTCTAATTAGATAGGGAGGGATAATTTTCTAAATCCTTCACACTGAGTAACCTGTAATAGGTTTTGTCTGATGTGTACTATATTCATTGCTGCAGCCCAGGAGTATTAGGAGTTTGAGAGCAAGGCTTAATTTTGTACTTTTGTTTTTTACTTTAACTTAAATACTTGAAATATTAAATAGGTGACGAGGATATACATTATAAATGTATTTTCACTCACAAATAACAATAGATAATGAAAAAAATAAATGCTCATCTATATTTGGTTAGATAAACAACACCGCCTGGTGCTTTGTGATACGCTGTAATATTAATCATATGCTTTCATGTTACTTCTTCTAATGCTGTTACTACGGCATTCTACGGACATGGAAAAAGATTATATTCATCTTACAAAGGCAAAATATTGTTTTATTTTAAATGCTGAATTGGTCTGAGTGAAGCCAAGATATGTTAATTGGTAATTAATTCAGTTTGTCATGTGATGGATTTTTTTTTCCTTTTTGATTATTAAGTACTTTTTACTTTGTGAATTAATAATTTACTAAAAAATTAACTATGTCTATCAACTTTTTACTCTGCATCCCCCTTTATATTGCAACCAGCCTGGCTAAGCCCATATTTGATTTAAGGGTTTTAATTAGGCAGGAATGAATCTTGTTATCCGATCTTCAATGTCAATAATACGGGTATAGATTGCGTATGATGCTGCACTATGAAGAAACGTTATCAATATGATGTTATAAGTCTGTAAAGAGAATGTAACGGATCCCCTATACCCAGGGCCGGTGCAAGGATTTTTGCCGCCCTAGGCAAACAAAAAAAATTGACGCCCCCCCCATCCCCCCATATGCTCTGCCATATGGGCCAACGCCAGTCTTCACAAAGTGTCTTTTATCTGAAAAGACAGTGTGTTTACATTAAAAAGCCTACAGGCACAGGCTATAGACACCACTACATTATGCTGTAGTGCTTCTGGTGACTATAGTATCCATTTAATGTGAGATTAGTGCCACTAATAATATATTAGATTGCCTGCTTACCACCAGATAAGGACAAGAGGCTGATAATGGGCTCAGTCTGGCTCCACAGGTCTGGTGTAGAAGTGGCTCTCTGGAGACTGTTTTTAACAGTGCTCACAACAATTAACGAACAGGAAGCAGCTCCATTTTAGGGCCCCTTACACAGCTCAAGGTCTGGGCCCCCAGGGCTTGACCGTGAGTATGCCTACAATGCCCACCCATAAATACCTACATGGCCCACCCATGAGTTCTCTCACAGGAAGTGGAGTGTATGTGTGTAGGGGATGTTTTATGTGTTATTGTAGAGGATGCAATGTGTGTGTGTTCTTATAGAATGTAGTGTATAGGGATACCAATTTGTGTAAGGGATGTAGTGTGTTTATAGGGGATGCAGTGTGTGTTTACGTGTAATGAATGCATTGTATGTTTCTGTGTGTGAATGTGTGTGTGTAAGGGGTGCAAGGTGTGTTTCTGTGTATGTAATTGAATGCAGTGTGTGTCTGTAAGGGGTGCATGGAGTGTGTAAGAGATGCATTTTGTTTCTGTGTGTAAGAGAATGAGTGTTTGTGTGAACGTAAGGGATGCATTGTGTGTTTCGGGTGTGTCTGTGTGTGAGTAGGAATGCATTGTATGTTTCTGTGTGTGTGTGTAGCGTAAAAGAGAGAGTTTGAGGGGTAGGATAGGGACTGAGAGGGGAACAGCTCTTTATTTTTTTTAAAACATTTTCATAGTGCTATCCCCTCCTGTCAATTATTGATGTCCCCTTCCCTCCTGTCCCTCCGTGTTCTCCCCTTCTGTCACTTAGTGCTCTCCCTTGGCCCCCTGTCTCTCTGCAGTCCCCCCTTGGTGGTCTTCTCACTCCCCCCTCTCCCCCTTTGTGGTCCTCCATCCCTCCCCTTAGTGGTCCTCCCTCTCCCAAACCCTTTAGTGGTCCTCCCTCTCCCAAACCCCTTAGTAAACCTTCCCCTCCTCCCCCCACCCCCTTAGTGGTAATCTCCCCCCCAGTGGTCATTACCCTCTCCCCCCTTAGTGGTCCTTACCCTCCTCCCCTCTCCTTAGTGGTCCTCCCTCCTTACCCCCTTTGGTGGTCCTCCCTCTCCCAAACCCCTTAGTTGTCCTTACTCCACCCCCCTTCCCCTAGTGGTCCTTACCCCCTCCCCTCCCCTAGTGGTCCTTACTCCCCCCTCCCCTAGTGGTCCTTACTCCCCCCTACCCTAGTGGTCCTTACCTCACCTCCCCTCCCCTAATGGTCCTTACCCCCCTCCCCTAATGGTACTTGCTCGCCCCCTCCCCTAATGGTCCTTACTCCCCCCCTCCCCTAATGGTCCTTACTCCCCCCTCTCCTCCCCTAATGGTCCTTGCTCTCCCCCCCTCCCCTAATGGTCCTTACTCCCCCCCCCCATGGCCCTTACTCCCCCCTACCCTCCCCTAATGGTCCTTACTCCCCCCTCCCCTCCCCTAATGGTCCTTGCTCCCCCTCCCCTAATGGTCTTTGCTCCCCCCCCTCCCCTAATGGTCCTTGCTTCCCCCCCTCCCCTCCTCTAATGGTTCTTGCTCCCCCCCTCCCCTAATGGTCCTTACCCTCCTCTTCCTTCCGTCCTATGTAGCGTGGCCGGGCGGCGCGGAACACTGTACAGGAACTTCTGTTTCCTGTACCCGGATACCGGCAGACTGAAGGGAAGTGCACACTGAGTGAGCACTTCCTGTCAGTCCGCCGGCGGCCGGGTACAGGAAACAGAGGTTCCTGTCCCACGTTCCGCGCCGCCCGGCCATGCTACATTGAGAGACCGGCAGGAAGGAGCGTTCTGCGCCTCCCTCCTGCGGGTCACTCAAACCCGGCACAGGGATCCGGCGCCCACTGCTAAGGTGCGCCCTAGGCGGCTGCCTAGGTCGCCTTACAGGTGGCGCCGACCCTGCCTAAACCCTGGCAGAGTATATCTGCTGTAGTTCTCCCAAATCTCCAGTGAAGCAGTGATTATAGCTCCCAATTCCCCAAACATCAGCCTAGATTTGATGAAGGCTAGAAACGAATGTGTTTAATTTGGCCAACTGGCCCACTTATATACAAAATCAGGAGGCAGTAAAACACGCCCAGAACACTCCCACAAAATGGTTACAATTTCCAGTGTCAGCATGACTAGGCGTAACAGACATAAAATATTAAAACACATGAAAATACATAATAAACTTTAGGAACCCCCACAATTATGATATTCCTGGATAGCCTGGATCTGAGCGCCCAAGTTGTCCAAATAGCGCCAAGATCCCACGAATGCAGTCGAATCACCACCGGCGTCTGCCCAAATTAGTTCCATAGTTTCAGTGATAGCGGTCGGTCAAAAAAGGTGAATGGTTTCCCTGGCACATAGGTAGCATTTGTTCTCCTTGTTCATGCAAACAAACCTACCGAACAGCGCTCTCCTGGCTTGTCGCTGAAAAAAGCAGGCATTCGTATACTTTCACCAGTGTTCGTGCGGTCGAGTGTCCGACTTGTAGTTCCAGACACTCGAAGACCAGGTCTCGCTGCCTGCATTTGTGCGACAAGATGGCTGCTGTTCTATGTGCAGCACTGCCCCAGGAAGCACCTCTAGTAGCCATCTGAGGAGTGGCCAGTTGAGGTATCCCTATGCTTTAATGTAAACACTGCCTTTTCTCTGAAAAGACAGTGTTTACAGCAAAAATGCCTGCAGGGACTGTCTATACTCACCTGAACAACTACATTAAGCTGTAGTTGTTCAGGTGACTATAGTGTCCCTTTAATTAATTAATGTTTTATTTGTTTCTCCAGGAGTCAGTGTCTCAGTCTTGTTTCTCCACTGTTGTAACTTTATAAGCACTTTTTTACTAAATGATAATATTAGTAATATAAATGTCTTTAAAGAGGCTCCTAACATATTTGGAGTAATAACAATTGTTAAAAAATGGAACATTGTAGCATAATAAAGATAAGAAATAAAACAAGAAATTCACCGATAGCGTTCTGTTGACCTTGCGGTGACGGGGTATATGTTGCCCATCTCTGTTTAAACAAAGACATATAATATTTAACTTCACCTGTTGGTGCATATAGCACTAGGAAATCTACCACTATCATTTTATACTGGCATTTAGAGCATTTATCACAGTTAATAGCCGCAGAAGAACATATGTCACTATGACTAATAATTAATGGCTTTAGAGCTAGACATTTTTTTTTATATATATAACATGAATAATTTTGTGCAATGGAAGATCCTTTTGTATGACACAGCTGTTATTTGGTGATAATAATGTCCATCAGCAGCATCCAAGAAGGAAAATTTTACCTTAACGTGTTTGTGTAAATGGGAAACAGTGTGAGATTTGCCCATGTGTACATTAATTCCAATCCTCTGGTACATGCATGGCTTAAATATGTTTCCTTCTATTTCAACTCAAAATTGTCTCATGGGAAATGCAAGAATGAGTCAACAGCAGGTCAGGACTGCACATTTAGGCGAATTAAAAAACCCATTCCAGCTGTATCTCAATAATATGAATTCTCCTGAGAGGAAGGCAGAGGATCTGAGCAAAAGCGATAAGTAGAAAAGAGCACAAAAGAGAGATAGAATAATTGTGATTGCAAAACAGACCTATTTAATCCTGTCTATATATAAACTAAGCCTGAGAGCATGGGACCTAGATTTACTATGTATTCCAAACACTCTATAACTGTCAAAGAAGAATGACATTGCAAGGAAACTTGCGACGGATCTGGTACTTTTTGTGCCGTATCTGGTACAATTTTGTCATAAAGTGTTAAAGATAACTTAGAGGTTTCGATGGAAAATATGGATTTTGTGGTTCTCCCTGAAGGTGTAAAGATTGCCGTGAGATAATCTATATGGGCTCAGGAAGGTGTTGTAGGTGCAGGTCCTGTAGGTGATTGCATGGGTACAGATTTATCATGAGATGGCAAGGGCTCTAACTATGTAAGTTCATGAAATATTGCAAACTTTAATCGGGAGCAGGTAAACTCAAAGAACGTAACGTGAATTTGTATCCTAAGTACATGGGGCGGAGAGGAACCTGATATTCCAGAGGTTTGATCCCTCCTTGTACATCCTGAGAATCTACCAGGAAAAGCAAAGTAAGCTAATTTAGGGTCCTTATTTGCAGAGTAAACAGTACAAGGAAAATTGTAAAATTAGAATGTAACCCCATGGAACTTGAGTATAAGTGAAATAGGGCTTTGACAGAGCTTGGGGGCACGCTTAGGGGGAGAACAGGAGGTGGGATTTGAGGTTATGATCAGGGGGGTGGCCTGGTATAAATAGGTTGGCCATTTTAGCTCCTGTCACCATTAATTTCCTTACCAGTTCGAGTTGGTAGCAGCTTGTTACTCTGGTTTGGCCTGGTATGGGTTTCTGCTTTGTTTTTCAGATGGACCCATCAGTGGAGTCATTGATCGCAGGGATCAGGGCGGCGGCAGTGAGCACGAGGTCTTCATGGATGCAAGAGTGGTTCAGCTAGGTGCTTGTGGCGGCGGGTCAAGAAGCCGGGGGAACCGCCCGGCCAGCTAGGAAGAGGAGGCCCGTGGCGAGATTGACCTTGTACCCGGGGAGTGCGGTGGCTATTGAGGGTTCCGCGGAGCCGGTCCGGAACATGGGAGGGAAGGCCGGGAAAGGTATCCGGCAGCCAGGAGGCTAAAAGGCGGGCGGCAGTGCCCATGTCAGCATGACTAGGCACCCAGACCGAGGGGTGCGGCAATTGGACGGCAGACTGCTGCAATCGGCAGTGTGGGTCTGGGGCCTGTGACGGAAGTGTGGCCCCCGGCGTGAGCAGTGACGGAGGGTCGGCACCAGGGCCGCCATCAGGGGGTGACAACCATGACGGTTGTCACGGGCCCGGCGGCCCTGTTACCGCAGAGGGGGCCCAGGCAGCACACAGCCTCTTCTCTTCTCGCCTCTGCTAATAACTCTCGCGAGACCAGGTTGCCATGGCAACGCTCCGCGGGTCTCGCGAGAGTTATTGGAGGAGAGAAGAGAAGAAGCTGTGTGCTGCCTGGGCCCCCTCTGCGGTAACAGGAAGCCGGGGGGCCCCACCATATCACCGGACCACCAGGGATGAAATCTCCCCCCTCCCTGGACACAGGTAAGCAGGGAGGGGGGAGAAACTATTTAATTAAATGTAATTTTTTTTTAAAAATATGTTAAAATGCCCCTTCCTCCCTCTCCCCCTCCCCCCAGATTGCACATTCACACACACACACACACACACACACACTACATACACTGACACAACACACACACACTACATTCACTGACACAACACACACACACTACATACACTGACACAACACACACACTACATACACTAACACAACACACACACTACATACACTGACACAACACACACACACTGCATACACTGACACAACACACACACTACATACACTGACACAACACACACACACACTACATACACTGATACAACACACACACACTGCATACACTGACACAACACACACACACTAACACAACACAGACACTACATACACTGACACAACACACACACTGCATACACTAACACAACACACACCCTGCATACCCTGACACAACACACTCTGCATACACTAACACAACACACACTGCATACACTGACACAACACACACTGCATACACTAACAACACACATTCTGCATACACTGACACAACACACATCACTGCATATATTAACACAACACACACTGCATACACTAACACACTCTGCATACACCAACACAAAACAAACTGCATACACTAACACAACACACACTGCATACACTAACACAACACACGCACACTGCATACACTAACACAACACACACTCTGCATACACTGACACAACACACACTGCATACACTAGCACAACGCACACTATGCATACACTGACACAACACACACACACTGCATACACTAACACAACACACACGGCATACACTAACACAACACACACTCTGCATACACTAACATAACACACACTCTGCATACACTAACACAACACACACTCTGCATACACTGACACAACACACACTGCATACACTAATACAACACACACACTGCATGCACTAACACACACACTGCATACACTAACACACACACACTGCATACACTAACACACACACACTGCATACACTAACACAACACACACACTGCATACACTAACACAACACACATACTGCATACACTAACACAACACACACTGCATACACTAACACACACAGTGCATACACTAATACACTAATACAATACACACACTGCATTCACTAATACAACATGCACTCTGCATACACTACACACTAACACACTCACTGCATCCACTATACTGACACACACTCTGCATTCACTACACCCTAACACACACTCTGCATTTATTACACACTAACACACACTCTGCATTCACTAAACTTTGCACACACTCTGGATTCACTATACTGACACACACTCTGCATTCACTACACTAACATACACTGTGCATCAACTGTACACACAGCATCCACTACACAAACATCCTGTACTCACAGTACACACACTACATCCACCACAAATTGAAACACTCTGCATTCACTATACACAGACACTGTGTCTAATACACACACTACATCCACTACAGACACTGCATCCACTAAACACATTTCATCTAGTACATACAAACACTACATCCACTACACAAACACACACTACATCACTGTACACACACTACATCCACTACTCAAACACTCTCTGCATTCACTACACATTAACACTCTGCATTCACTACACTAACACACACTCTGCATCCGCTACACACTAACACACCCTCTGCATTCACTACACATTAACACACTGCATTCACTACACTAACACACACTCTGCATCCGCTACACACTAACACACTCTCTGCATTCACTACACATTGACACACACTCTGCATTCACTATACATTTACACACACTCTGCATTTACTGCACTAACACACACACTACATTCATTACACTGACACACTCTGCATTCACTACACACTAACACACACTCTGCATTCATTACACACTAACACACACTCTGCATTCACTAAACTATGCACACACTCTGGATTCACTATACTGACACAAACTCTGCATTAACTGTACACACAGCATCCACTACACAAACATCCTGTATTCACAGTACACACACTACATCCACCACAAATTGAAACACTCTGCATTCACTATACACAGACACTGCATCTAATACACACACTACATCCACTACAGACACTGCATCCACTAAACACATTTCATCTAGTACATACAAACACTACATCCACTACACAAACACACACTACATCACTGTACACACACTACATCCACTACTCAAACATACTCTGTGTTCACTATACACACTGCATCCGCTACACAAACACACTCTGCATTCACTGCACAAACAGTATCTAATACACACAAACACTACATCCATTACACACATTCTAATTCACTTCCACTATACACACCACATTCAGTCCCGCATCATTGTCAGCGGACTAGGTAGGGCGTGGGCGGGCCCGGGAGGGAGGGGGCGGGGGGGCCCAGACCTTGTGCTTTGTCAGGGGCCCCAAAATTTCTGATGGCAGCCCTGGTCGGCACATGAGCCGGGCCGTGGGCGGAACCAGACACAAGGACACCTGGACGGTCAGGCAAGTGCTTCAACTTCCCCTGGCACAGCAGGCCACTCTACTCTGGGGGGTGCTGTTGGGCAAGGGCCCCCTGGATTTGAGTCACGGGCTCTGGGTAGGGCCCAAGGGGGAGCGCAGGCAGTGGGCCCTGCAGGCGTAGCAGGGGACAGGGTGTGGTGGTAGGGCAGGCAGTGTGTGGTGGGCAGGTTGTGGGGAGGCTGTGACAAGCATCCCCAAATTGACATACCATTTCCCTGGTGATCCAGTGGGATTGCTCTCCTGTCTGCAGCTCCACCGTGTGTGAGCTGCAGACCACGTGGTTCGAGTTCTCGCAAGCTCCGGTCAGAGTGTTGTCATGTTAACCCACAGCAACGCTCTGGGTGCTTGCGAGACCTCATCACATAGTCTGCAGCTCTGCACCTGGCGGAGCTGCAGACAGGAGGCTATCAGTCACGGCAGACTGAATGGAGGGGCCCCGCACTCGGCGGCATACAGGGCAAGCCACTGGGACGCTTCCGGGTGTCGGGCCATGCCTTAACGATTAGAGAGACGTCTTCGCTGCATATACATATTCTGCATAGGTGGCGCCGGCTCCTAACGGCCGGAGAGGAAAAATACTGCCCCTGTAAAATGCCGCCAGGAGCCATGGCTCCAGTCCATCCTATGGACGGCCAGCCCTGCTTATAAGTATTTAGTTTTGTTTGTTGGCACCAGTGTCATAGCAGATACATCTTTGTAAGGACTGATTGATTGGATGATACGGATCAGGAGGTAATCACTGTAACTTATTTTAGAATTATTATTTTTTTTTACTGACTCTTTGTATCTAACAACGATCGACCTTTTAGACATGTTTGGTATTTTTATTTATTAGGTGTTGACACCTGTTTTTAAGTAGTGCTTTGTTCTATATTTTAGAATTATATGGCCCTAACAGCTATATTTGAGTCCAGGTTTCTGTCTGTAGACATACTTGTCAAGTTTTTTCATGATAATAACCAGCAACAGATTTGTAGAATGTCATCATGAGACAACTGTGTATGATTACACGATAAAACAATGCTAAGATAAACACTAAAACCTGTATAACAAACTGCTATATGCACTTAGCTTTATTCCTATTGATTAAACTTGGAAACCAAAGTGATTGTTTAGAAGGTAATTTGTGTAATAACACACTGCATAGAAAAAGCGGTGACACTGAGAGTTCCTCGTTGCTTTATGTTCCTTAATAGATTACCTTTAAACACGAATGTAACAAAATGCAATTTGTGATATATGATGGATGTGATGTATAAATGTATATGCCATCTTAGCATCGGTTAGATTTATTTCCCTTGTCAGAGTCAGTTTTATCCATATGAACACAATACAGTGACAATCACAGCCTTTCATTCCGGACATAACTTGAAATAATAAGTGGGGATTAATATGTGGGGAATTTTACCATAACTAAGTCAATTAATGCTCACTTATGAAGTCTTTTCCAATTGATACAAACATTTCATTTTAGCCCTTTCCCTTTGATTTATTAACCACTCCTACTGTATTTTTATTTACAGATAATCTTTTTGGTATTTTAGCATTCTAAATGTTGTGGACTTCCTTTCCCATAACGTTCTTACACTCATAATACTGACAAAGAACCAGGGGACATGTAGTCCTCGATTTCCAAAGTGCTGAAGGTTGCCTATACCTGGTTTATAGAGAGATGGACAGACTTAGAGAAAAGTAGACATTGTTATCGGAATTATTAGTAAACTGATTTTTCCTGGTTCGTTGCTAGCATCACAGATAGAATTTCATCAGGTATATGTGATATTTTGTTTAAAGTGTATGCCTGCCTATATTTCATATGTCAATATGATATTGTTCAGCTATAGTGACCCACCACTGTAAAAGGCAAATCCTGCACCTGAAAGCCAATAACCAATAACACTATTAGCTGCAAAGTACAGTTTGATGAACGTTGGGAACCGAGCAGCATAGATCTAGATAAACACCACCAATAAAGTCTAGTAGCTCTAAGTGAACTAAAGTATACTGCCTACTGATTCCTGACATTAAGTACGCCGAACATTTTTCATCCTAAAAAAAATGCCAATGTTTAAGTAAATTTAGAGCCACAATGCTCTAAAAATGTGTGGTTCAGGAAAAAAATATGGAAAGCCGTGGAAGAGAATTAGTTTGTCATCCAAACAGTACATGCAAAAATACTAGCATCCATTGAATGGCAGTAAGTAATTACCTAATGTGACAGTGTCTACCTTTGAATTTCTATCAAATGCGGTTAAAGTCCAGATTTTATCCTGCTTTTGGCATGGGCCGAGCAGCCGCTGGCATGGTACAGGCTTTCACATATTTGCTGGAAACATTTTTACATTGAGTTGTTGCCATCTTTCCAATTTGTTATCAACAAAAATGTCAAGAGAGCAACGTCGGTTTATGCTTTAATGTCATGCGCGGAGATGATGCCAGCTGGAGCCACATCTGGTAGCAAAAAGAGTCCAATTCAATGAAAATGAAAAATGATGCAACTAAAATAGGCTTCCTGTGGCTAAAATGCGCTGAGACTATTACTGTTTAAAGTTAATTACAAATATCCATATATCTACCCCACTGAAAAGTTTCAATGACAGCAAATCTACAGTATGTTAACCAGTACAGTCAGATCGCCTGGTTAGTGAATTCAGGCAATAATGGAGTTTTTGTTGACAAGTGCAGAAAGAAATATACATTCTGGGATGTTTTACATTTGCACAATCAGGGTATGTTTTTTTAAAAAAATGTTTAGCCTCTTGCATACTGTCATAGTTCTATAAAGTTTAATTTCCGGAATTCTGCCTATCTGAACTTAATAAAGAGATATATGATGTCGGCCATCAACTTAAAGGGAAATCAGTACAATGATCCTACAGATTGCTCTATATTACTTTACATAAGCCCCAAAACAAACGTATATTAAGTTTATTTCTACCAGGTCGGTTTCCTAGAGTTTTTTGTATAGTTATGTATTTATTTATTTTGCACTGAGCTAAGTCGTGTGCCAAAATACTACTTACTAGCTTTTGTAAATCATCTGACTCACCAAACAGAATCTTTAACGAACAACGATAAGTAAAATCATTCTAGAAGTAAGCACAGAGTTGAAAATGCTGCATTTTCTAGATTGCTTTGTGATTTCTTGGGTATAACAGCTGTTTTTTGGCTTATTTATTATGCTTAGGGGGAAGCTTGCTGAGTGACGTAAATTGATTCAATGCTGTCAGTACTACATTGGTGCGCAGTGTAGCACGCCTCTCTTCTGTAATACTGAAGTAATGGGGGGAAAAAAACATTTAAAAAGTATATCTTAGGGTCTGTGAAACCACATAATGTAACGAAAGAGTCAATTAACTCCCTCATCGTGCGACATTGCACACCCCTAAAAAGGTCTGGCTTCTGACATAAAACATGACTGGTAATTCAGTGGTCTCAGTGCAGTGGCGTACACACAACCCATGGGGCCCCGGTGCGAAAACTGATCCGTGGGCCCCCCCGCGCGCGCGCTTACTCTGCGCGGGCTGGGGCTGCAACACATGGCGGCGGGCACCTGGTCGCAGGGCTGCGACCCCTGCGACCACGGTATGTACACCAGTGCATGCATAAACACATACACTTAAAGGACCACTACAGACACCCAGATCACATCAGCTCAATTAAGTGGTCTGGGTGACAGGTCTCTCTAGTTTTAACCCTGCAGCTGAAAACATAGCAGTTTCAGAGAAACTGCTATGTTTCACTGAGGGTTAATACAGCCTCTAGTGGCTGTCTCATTGACAGCCGCTAGAGGATTTTCTGCGATTCTCACTGTGAAAATCACAGTGAGAAGACGCTGAACGTCCATAGGAAAGCATTGAGTAATGCTTTCCTATGGGCGGTTTGAATGCGCGCGTGGCTCTTGCCACGCATGCGCATTCGGAGCTGAGAGGCGGATCAGGGCGGAGAGATCCCCAGCGCCAAGGTAGTCCGGCGCTGGAGAAAGGTAAGTGCTTAAGACACACACGCACACATTAACTGACAGACACACACTCAGTGACATACATACACACTCAGTGACAAACATACATACACACTCACTAACAGACGCACACAGACACACTCTAACACACACACTAACACTAACACACACACTCTAACACTAACACACACAGACTCTAACACACGCTCACACACACTCACTAACATACACTCATTCACACACACACTAACACACTCACACACACACTCACTAACACACACTCACTAACATACACTCACACTAACACACACTCACTAACATACACTCACACTAACACACACTCACTAACATACACTTACACACACACTAACACACTCACTAACATACACTCACACTAAGATACACTCACACTAACACACACTCACTAACATACACTCACACTAACATACACTCACTAACATACACTCACACTAACATACACTCACACTAACATACATGTATTTTTTTATTTAATCCCCCCAGCCTCCTTACCTGTGGGAGAGCTGAGGGGATTCCCTGGGGTCCAGTGGTGTCACCCGGCTGGCGGGCGCGCGAGGGAGCACTGTCCCCTGGGTGCTCCCTCTTCAGCTCCCTCGCGCGCCGCGTACTGATACTGGAGCCGGAAGATGACGTCATCTTCCGGCTCCGGTATCAGTGCGGTGCGCGAGGGAGCTGAAGAGGGAGCACCCAGGGGACAGTGCTCCCTCGCGCGCCCGCCAGCCGGGTGACAGCAGGGCCAGTCTCGGGGGGCCCTGAGGTGGCCGGCTCTCGGGCCCCCCAAGAGAAGAGGCTGGCCACAGTGGCTACATACCGGGTCGCAGGGGCGGCCGGGCCCCCTGGTGGGCCGGGCCCGGTCGCAGCCGCGACCCCTGCGACCCTGGTATGTACGCCACTGTCTCAGTGTATAATCTAAGTTGAACAATTTCTTTTATATCCAAATAATATTTGTGAAATACCCTCTTATATTCGGCGTCCCTTTAACCCCTTAAGGACCAAACTTCTGGAATAAAAGGGAATCATGACATGTCACACACATCATGTGTCCTTAAGGGGTTAAATTTAACCTTCCGTATTCAAGTGTCGAAAAGATGTGAACTGCAAAAGACAGTAGCTCAAGGCCTTAGTTACAACATTATATGGGCATTCTGTCAGTAATAAAGTATAGTGCTACCATTAGTTGCTTGACTTGTGAACCACAAATTACTTAGGACTGATGGCAAATGAATGTTTAACCATAACCAGGACAGTATGTTTAACCTGTCAACAAGATTTTCATTCTAACTCTGTATATGATGTGGGTTTTAGAAAGATTATAAACCAAACTCCCATAGAGAGACAAAATGATATTTACATAAGCCAGGTGCAAACCATATAAACACTCCCTCAAGTGTTTAAATATCAAAATCCATATATAATACAGAATGCACACTATAATAACTTCAATTGTTAAGTACAATAAGACTTTAATCAGTAGAAAAATCACAATACCAGACAAAAAACAATAATAGACAAAGTAACAGAAAGAGAGGCAAACAGTAAATCAAAAAAGGACTATACCAAAAAATCTTTAAAGCCCCAAGACAGAAACACAAGTCACCAACTCCCCCAACATTTCGGCACCAACTGGTTGCCTTTATCAAGGGTACCTGTATCCATGCACGAAATAGTCACCAACAGAGAAAAAATGTTCATGTGTTGTTTCGCGCCCAAAATTCGGTTGATTCACGATACATAAAAAGAAATAGTGGAAGTGCACTCAGCCCTTCATCCAGGAATCCAGGGTGCTTTTTCATTGGATAAGTCCCGGTACCAGAATGGACCAAATGTAAACTTATAAAATGTAGAAAATAATCCAGGCACTCCAACGAATTCCAAGAAAAGTAGGCAATTTGTTTGAACCAGCAGCTACACAGCAAGAGTCACGATACACACACACACACACACACACACAATCAGCAGTCATTCTTTTTTAACATTCTTTATTTGTGAAATACAAAGAAAAAGAAAGGATTAAAAATAGAACTTTTGCTAATTTTACTGTAAAACTACAATTGGCTGTAAAGAAATCATATGTTTTTTCTATATGTACTTTTCAGGGGGATGTTCTTTTTTTCTCAGTTTTTCTAATAAGTGACTGTGACACAGAGAAGTAAGAGATAACTTCAAATGATACACATTCTCACAAACATAAAACGGAGCATTCTAGAGCCCACACTTATAATTCGTGTACAACTAACAAACAAGACATGTGACATGTAGGACAGCTAAGATTGATATTCTATGGCATTTCCTTCAAAATATGTCTGAACACACCAGACTGGGGTAGGAAATAAGGGGAAAGTCAAATAATTTAATTAATAACACAGGATTAACATTTTACACTTAGACCAAGTGAATCCCTTTATGTGGATAAAGGTAAAGGTACAGTAAGACGTATTATCAAATCTATCAGACGTATCTGTAAGTTAAAAAGAAAAATACCTGTCACCGAGTAAATTGCATTAACATGGATAAAACATGTCAAGAATGCCAGACTGGAGCACAGGAAAATACCAATCCAGAATTAGGAAACCAAAATTCAGAACAGTCAAACTAGGCCAACATCAACACTAGAATTATATGGTACAACTAGGAACCACACATGAAAGATAAGATTTGTATAGGGTTAGACAGATGTTTATGCGTGGGTTTTTAGTCTAACTTAAGGGTTAGAGTGATTGGCACCCTGTAGCCACACACAGAGCCATTCTGTATCATGTAGGCACTTTTCCCTGACATAGGACTGTAACAGACATTGCTAAGTATTGTGGAGACACCAAAATCATAAAGCCATCACCAACCTGCAACACACACATATTCGGTGCATATATTCAGTGCAACACACACATCTCCACTAATAACACAGGTATCCTTATATTTTGATGAACAGTGGATTAAGATTAAGTTAACCTGTCCTCTTATAGAGACTATTTAGTTTTACAAACGATCAACGAAGACAGCAATTTCAGTCTTATTATGATTTTGACAGTGATCCTGCTTCTTTTAATATATATATATATTTATATATGTATATATATATATATATATATATTTTACTTAAGTAGCCAGAGAATTGATATATTTTTAACCCTCGCAACTAACACATTTGTTGGTAATTTCGTTCTTAGTGATTTTCAAGTTTGTATGCGCTTTGTCAGGTCCTTTCCAAGAGAATTTGAGGCTATTTTGAATTCCCTTGGAAGGGTTCCAATTCTGTCTTCCATATCAATTTAGATACGATTTTGTAAATTCTGGGGAATGGTAAATTAGCTGAAAGGGGGGGAAGCAGAGGCAGACCTACGTTGACCGAGGCAGACCTACGTTGCCGTAGTTCCTCTGTGTAAACCTAAACTTCAATGTTATTTTACCCCGAGAGATACCCCATTTTTACCACCGGAAACCTTGCAGTTCCTACTTGGAAACAACATAACAGTTGACTTTGACAAGATAAATTACTTGTTGCCAGCGCTGATTGTTTTGGAGGCTCACAGAGGTTTTTGTGGCAGCCGATCCATTAACCTCTTGACCTGTTCCCCTCTGGACAGGTGGGGATATCCCGGTCCCCACTGGAGTTCTGACATGTCTTCTGATGAGAAATGTTGCTGATCATACAAGGCTGATTGTCTGAATCCTATTTTCTAAAATTACTGCCGCAATAGTGACTTACTATGCGGAGCAGCTCAATCTGGTCTTTGCAGTTCTTGGACAAACCAAGCCACCGGACAATGAGACCTACCTCGACTGGAGGTTCCAGACTTCTAATTTCTGGAAGAAGGTACACCTCACAACATGTATTGAATGGACCTACCAAGGCAGTGCCATCTTAACAACATTATGGGAGCCCGGGCAAAGCAGTGAACTGGGGTCCTGCCTACACACAACTCACAGAAATAACATTTTTCATTATAGATAAAATTAAGCTTATATTTATTAGTACCTCCAACAAATGCAATACATACATACAATATATACACAAAGACTGTTGACTACAGTCACAGACTGCTAAACACATACACACACCGCCTGCTGAATACACATGCACACACACACAGACTAGTAAATACACACACAGACTGCTGAATACACAGACAGACAGACTGCTCAGTACACACAGTCCGCTGAATACATGCACACAGTCCGCTGAATACATACATACACAGACTGCTAAATACACACAGACTGCTGAATACATACAGACTGATGAATATACAGACACCGACACTGCTGAATACACATACAGACAGACTGATGAACACACACAGACAGACTGCTGAGTACACACAAGCAAACTGCCAAGTACACACAGACAGACTGCTGAGTACACACAGACAGACTGCTAAATACATACACACAGTCTGCTGAATACACACACATGCACACACAGACAGACTGACAGACTGACAGACTGACAGACTGCTGAGTACACACATACTGCTGAGTATACACAGACTGCTGAATACATACACACAGTCCACTGAATACATGCACACAGTCTGCTGAATAGACACACACAGACTGCTAAAACACACTGCTGAATACATACATACTGCTGAATACACACACACACACTCCTGAATACACATACGGACAGACTGCTGAGTACACACAGGCAGACTGCTGAGTACACACAGACTGACTGCTGACTACACACAGACAGACTGCTAAATACATACACACAGTCCGCTGAGTACATACACGCAGACTGCTGGATACACACACACATACTGCATTGAGGGGTGCAGTTTATGTGTTTGTGTGTAAAGGTGCTGTGTGTGTGTGGGGGGGAGGGGGGGTGCTGTGTGTGTGTGTGTGTGTGTGTGTGTGTGTTTTAGGAGTGCTGTGTGTGTGGGAGGTGTGCTGTGTGTGTGAGGAGTGCTGTGTGTGTCAGGGTTGCAGTGTGTGTGTGTGAGCAGTGCTCTGTGTATTGGTGGGTGCTGTCTGTTTGTGAGAGGTGCTGTGTGTGTGTGTGAGGAATGCTGTGTGTATGGGGGGGTCTGTGTGTGTTGCAGAGTTTGAGGGGTGCAGGTAGCAAATTATTTTTTTCCCCTTTTAATAATGCAATAATAAAATTGTCACCCCCTCCCTTCTAGTTAACTTTGATGAAGGAGCGGGGACACAGCGAACCCTGGTGGTCCGGTGGTGGTGAGTTATGTACAGCCTGCAGCTCCTTTGGCTGCAGGCTGTCTCCTGTCCTCCCATGCTCAAAATGCTGTGTGGAGCACTGCCATGGTAATGTGCGGCAATCCTCCACATAGCCTGCTCGCGGGAGGCGCAATCTGCCTCCCACGTCCCTCCTCCCTTCCTCCAGGTCCTCCCACCCTCTCTCTCTAATTGAAGGGCCCTTTGGCCAGTGAGAGATATCTCTGATCTCCTCACTGGCACAAGAGGGCCCATCTAAGGATCTCCCCTGTCGGCCTGGGCACGCTGGGCAGCACAGTTGGCCCATGGGGAAAGATGGCCCTGTACCAAGGCATTGTCAGTGAAGAGGCAGAGGAAGAAACTGCAGAAGGCGCTCTGGCATTGAAGGCCCAGTCCTGTGTCTGTCCTCCCACCTTCCCATGCCTCGATCCACACAGAGACACCTCCCTGGGCACAGCTCACTTCTGCAGGAGGCTCCCAGTTTGCGCATTTTGCGGCATTCTTGTGGAAGATCCTGGGACCCTGCTCTAGTTGTGGATGGCGGCTGAATCTGTGAGAGGAGAGAGTTGGTTTGTACCAGAATCTGCAGTCTCCGGGACTTGAGATGCATGCCTCACCATGGAGAACAATACTGTTTGGAGGGCATTGGCTAAGCATTTGTATTGGCAGTGAAAGCCTATGTCTCGCATATATTAGTCTTTCCGTATATAAAATACTGCTGTTTTATTTTCTATTTTTTTGTTCTTAGCATTAGTATTATTTTTTTCTCTTAGTTTTCTGGCGCACATGGATAATACATAATAAAAGTATTACTTAGACATAGGATCCAGAAAGTGGTCTTAACACCTACCTGTTTTAATCTAGCTATTTATAACTTCCTTTATGATAGGCTCTTACACTTTGATATCAATAACTGAAAGTGTTTCTACATATCCATGTTGCCTTTGATTTTCTTTGACTGATATTTAATTACATGACGGATTTACTAATACTATTCTGAGGAACTCTAGAGAGCTCAAAGTAATTCACATAAAACAATCCAAACGTCAATAAACGAATACATCTAAGTTCTGTAAATTTCAAAGAACACACTTTGTTACTACCACGTTGCCAGAACATATTTTCTATAAGTACAAAGGAGAAATGTTTTTGAAAAAGGTGATCTATCGGATTTAATGTTTGCTTTTGTGCAGTTCTGTGGGAGTGACAGAAATATTAATTGTCGTACTGTTCTGCTGGAACATAAAAGAGATTGACCCTAATGTAACACTCATTTTGACCATGAGCACTAAAGCTTATTATCTCAGAGAAGGACAGCAATTATATTCGGTAAATAAAGAACGGTGCAATAAAGGCAATGGTAAATATTCATGGGTTCCTTGTTTCTGGTGAGTTTTGATAGGTTATATTTGTAAAAGACAATTACCGCTAGATGCCATGGTTAAAACATTATAAAATATTAGATGCAAATACCTCATTAAAACTGACCCCGCAGCTCTTTTCTCAGACCTTCATATTTTATATTACTGGGCTTTGAACCAGGCTGTGTGCTTTCCACTCCTTAGCAAGATGGAAGGTGTTAAAAAAATAATTGTAACTGTTACAAATTCATACCTTAAAAGCATGGGGGGGGGGGGGGGTGGAATTTAAAAAGAAAGAGTATTCTGGACGTTGAAAGATACTTCATTTTAATATCTGCCGTTTAATGATGACAAGCAGTATGCACCTTTTAATTTAATTGGCAGCTATGAATTAGCATCTCTTCCTGCAGTGTTAGCATCTATAGGATTCCCTCTTTCCTTGTATTAGTTTGCTCCTATTAGTCCCCCTGAAAAGTGATATCATAATAATAATAATAATAATAATAAAAATAGTAATAACAATAATAATGCTAACATTTTAATCAGTAACGGTACATTTAGCTAGTTAGATTTCAAGTACATTCTGGTGTCTACAAATTATTATCCAACTTAAGGGACACTCTAAGCAGTAAACCAACTTTAGCTTAATTAAGCGGTTTTAAGATAGATCATGCCCCAACTGTGTCACTACTCAGTTCTCTGCTATTTAGGAGTTAATGAAATTTGTTTACGTGGTCCATGTCACCCCTGGCTGAGACTCACACTGCCTTCCTACACACTTCCTTAAATGAGTCTAAGTTTTTTTAACTTTCCAAACTGCATGGTTTAATTTAGAATCTCCTGCTTAGTTAATTGCCAGCTAGATCCTACAGCAGTCTCATGTGTGTGATTAAAGTTCAGTTAACAGAGTGGGAGAAAAAAACTTCTAAAGCTAACACACTGTGCGCTACGGAATATGCTGGCGCTTTATAAATACCGGTAATGCCTGTAATAATAAAAATAAAAAAAGATTTATGGAGTCTATGTGTGTCACAGCCAGGTGAGGTGTGGCTAAGACTGTCTAACAGAAACATAAGTGATTTACGACCTGAATGGCAGAAGATTGAGCAGTGAGACTGCAAGGCTATGATCTATAAACCCCTTTACGCTAAAGCTGTTTTGGTGGATGTTCTATGCCATCCTTAAGGGGCTGGCACTAAACACCAGCGGGCGCCTAGACGTCCTAGCCGTTTTTGCTGCCCACATGGCTGGCGTCATTCGCCCGCTGCAGATCGCGGTCGGTGGAACATGCTGTTTTTACTTGTTTTTCTGTATTTTGTATCACACAGCTATGTGTACCGCCCACCCCATGTGTTCCCTATTAAGGGTAAGCATGTAGGGGTGTATATAAAAAATACCAATCTCTGTCTCATTAGAGATATCTTTCCAAAAAGCTCAAGGAAGCAAGGTGAAGGGTCAGTGTTAGGACCCGCTTTAGGGGGGTCTGCCTTGACGTTGGCAGGTGGGCATTCCCTCCAATGGACATTGGAGTAACTAAATAACCTCCATTTGTTTAAATATACATAGAGATTTGGGAGAGAGTGCAGGTAACTTTTCTTTGGTTCAAAAAGTTAAATATACTGAAGCGCTTCAGTAACAATAATTATTTAAAGGAACACTCAAATGCCCAAATGGACAAACCCAACCCCCATAAAATCACTGTTTAGTAGATATGCCCCCAATGAATTACATGCATGAATTTTTCAAACATATATTCACTGGGAGTATATCTTAAAAAAGCTTGGAAAGGTTGTAAACTGTGTTGGGCTAGAGGTGTCGAGTATTTAAAGGGGGAATAATATGGGTCGAGATAGGGGCGGCAAACTCAGGGGCAGCCAGGGTCGGCAAAAACTCTAGCTACACCACTGACTCACTGACACATGCCTACACACTGACAGACACATACACATTCACTCACAAAATCACAAATTATTATTTAATTCTTTTTTAATTCTTATTATTACTTCAGTCCACCCAGAAGAATCCCTACCTTTGGGAGAGCTGAAGTGGATACTTTCCCTGGGTTCCAATGAGGCTGCTGTGGCTGTAATTTGTTGCTCTGCTTCCTCACGCACGGTTTAGTGATGCTGGGGCCGGATTAGTGATATTCCAGCTCCCGGTATCACTGCAGGGCTTGTGAGGGAGCAGAGCAAGAAGAGCACAGAGATCAGTGATCCCTCGCCGCCCACTGCACACAGCCGCCAGCGTCGTCGGGTGGGTGCCCTAAGGTGGCCAGCAGGCCAGGTCTTGGGCCCTCGTGACAGGCAGAACATAGGGGGTATGGGAAATTGTGAAGGCATCTGAGCGGGTGTTAGGGAGCAGCGTTTTTTGTCGCCACCTTGAAAAGTGCTGCTCACCTTCGTATGTCTTCGTAGACCAGTCATACTGATGATAATAGAGCTGCAGGAATGGTTATATAGTGCACATCACTGAGAGCTTCCCCAGCTCTTCCTGCAAGGCATTTCCTCTGTGAGAGATTACTAATGATCAGATCAGAAGTGTATTTCCTCTTCCTTTCTAGCCCCACACACAGACACTGTAGGAGCTGGGACAGCACTGAGTTTTACACCCTCTAGAACTGTAGCTCTGGTATTAACAGTAGTTGTTCTGGTGAGTATAATCATTGCCTTCAGGCATTTTCATGTAATCTCTGCCTTTTCAGAGGAAAGGCAGTGTTTACATTGCCCCTAGGGACACCTCCAAGTGGCCACTCCTTAGATGGCCACTGGAGGGGCTTCCTGGCTCAGGGCTGCACAGTAGGCAGCCCTGCCGTTCAGCATCCCCACGCTCTGCATAGAGACACTGAATTTTCCTCATAGAGATGCATTGATTCAATGCATCTCTATGAGGAGGTCCTGATTGGCCAAAATGGCATATGGCCCCGCCCCATGCCGATTGGAGCCAATACAATGCTTTCTCTATTAGTATCTATTTCTATTTTGGAATATAGTCTAATATTAGAGTTATTTAGCTGATCAAGCAAGTCTCCTGGCTTTTATCATAGCAGGAGTTTCCTTGTTACACATTATCAAGCTGATACATTGTGAACTTTATGGACTATATCTCTACATGATCTATTTGTATCCATTTGGAAACAATTTTGGTACACATTATTATCAACTTCACATTTTTCAGTTTTTAGTTTTTAATTTTGATGTGATCCATACCAACTGTTTCAACTATAACTAATTTCCAACCCTCGATTTAGGTAATACACCATCTTATCTGTCCATATATGTCTACTACTGGTTAAGGCTTTAGAATTGTTTTTCATTTTCTTATATATCAAAACCTATATTTATAAACTCTGCGCCTGCTGTATTAACCATTTACTCCACTGCATTAAAATACTACACAAACGGCAATACTCCCACACTGTGCTATTATTAACACCAAACATGGTGCATTCATGTGGCAATGTCACAAATTATGGGATTGGTGGTGATATTTCTCTCTCAGTATTAAATGAGTCAATGTTATGGTGTCAAAATTAGACTCACGCTTTTCAGAACCTGACTCGTTTAAAGCGACACAATAGTCACTAAAACAACTCTAGCTTAATAAAGCAGTTTTGGTGCATAGACCATGCCTCGGCAGTCTCGCTGCTCGATTCTCTGCCATTTAGGAGTTAAATCACGTTATTTATGTAGCCCTAGCTGCTCTTCGCTGCATGTGACTTACATAGCCTTCTTAAACACTTCCTGCAAAGTGTCCTCTAATGTTTACACTTCCTTTATTGCAAACTCTGTTTAATTTAGAAATTCTTATTGCCTGCTCTGTTAATCGCTTGCTAGACCCAACAGGAGCACAGCAGGAGTTTCAATTTTTAAAGTAAGTTACATCTGATTGAAAAGGAAATCTTTGTTTTCATGCAGTCTGTGTCAGTCACTGTCATTGGAGGTGTGGCTTGGCCATACACAGAATCAAAAGCGATTTAAATGGCGGAGAATTGAGCAGTGAAACTTCAGGGGAATACACAAAAACCGCATCATTAAGCTAAATTTGTTTTGGTGACTGTAGTGTAATAGATGCTCTCATACTAAATGCTATCCATATTCCTCCTATTTGGATATTAAAAAGCAAAACCAGCCTACATGACCTATATTTGTTGTAAAAATATAGAAAATACTTTACTATACTTTTTACAAGTGGGTTGCTAGTGCAGAAACGTATTAATTGTACTTCCTTCTGTTACTCAGTTGGTTAAATGCTAAACATGTATTATGCCCTCCAGGCACTTGGTGACTTCTGATTGAGTTTTGGGAAAAGAAATACAGGCCTGTTTAAAAAATAGACAGAATATAAAATGTTATAGGGATTCAGGACAATATTTTGAAAAGCATGGTTTCCATTTTTATTTATTTATGTTACCTCGTCCTCAGTAGTTTGTTGTCTTTGGAAAGTTTTACAAAGGCTGAATAAAACATGCATTCACAACAAAAGTAATATATCTGTTCCTCTGAATTTATATACAACCATAAAATGACTGTGTCAGTTACTGAGGCGATCATCCTAGGTTAAAAGGAAAAAAAACATATGAAAATCTAGCATTTAACCCCTTCAGGACACATGACATGTGTGACATGTCATGATTCCCTTTTATTTCAGAAGTTTGGTCATTAAGGGGTTAAATTCCAATTTCCTTCTAATTGTTGGTAAGGAGGATTATATACGTGTGTGTGAACATGGCAGGGGTCTTCTAGTTTTTCTATAGCTATTTACTAGTTCGTTTCAAGGAATGATGTTATGTAACTTTTGGTGTATTTACTTTGTGATCTGGACTGGGACACAGGAACAAATAACGTGCAAGGTGATGTCCATTAGCCTTAGCATCATTAGGTCTGACTCGGTAGCAAGCACAAAAACAACTTCTTTGTCTGCAGCCAGAACCCTTCCCACTCCATAAAAACATACAATTGAACATGTTCCTATGTCCCTAACTAACCCAAAGAGAACCAAACATTTACATAGTTAAATAGCTACATAGCTGAAAAGAGACTTGCATCCATCAAGTTCAGCCTTCCTCACAAATATTTTTGCTGTGGATCCAAAAGAAGGCCAAAAACCTAGTCTGAAGCGCTTCCAATTTTGCAACAAACTAGGAAAAATAATCCTACTTAACTCCAAAAAGCAGTCAGATGTCTACACGGATTAAGCAGCTATTACCCCACTAATTAAAAATGATATCCTTGTATGTTATGTTTTTGCAAGTATTTATCCAATTGCAGTGCATTTATCCAATTGCATCCGTATGGACTCTGATAAAAACACCTTTTCAGGCAGAGAATTCCATATCCTTATTGCTCTTACTGTAAAAAAAACGTTTCTGCCTTAGATGAAATCTCCTTTCTTCCAGTCTAAATGCGTGACCATGTGTCCTATGTATAACTTTGTTTATGAATAGATTTCCAGATAATGGTTTGTACTGGCCAAGAATATATTTGTATAATGTTATCATATCCCCTCTGAGGCGCCGTTTTTCCAATCTAAAGAGATTGAAATTTTGTAACATTTCTTCGTAACTAAAATGCTCCATTCCTTTTATCAATTTTGTAGCCCGGACCAGCGCCACCATTAGGCGAACTAGACATTCGCCTAGGGCGCCGGCCTGCTGGGGGCGCCCACCGGGATGTTTCCTGGTGGGCTCCCTATGTCTGAAGCCACAGCACTGGGACAGCAGCTCTTGAGCCGCCCCCAGAGCCGGGCCAATCCTCAAGGCGCCCGAAGGTGGGTGCGCCAAGAGGAGCCCGATCACAGGGGGGCCAGGAGGTGGCCATCTGGCCACCTAAGAGCGACCCCGATGCAAAGCTAGGTAAGGCATAGCAGGCAGCTGCTTACCTTGATGGCATGTGCCTGCTCTGCCACTAAATGCCAGTGAGAGGGGCGAGGAGAGGAGGAGAGCGGATGGAGCTGGCAGGCAGCGAGGGAGGCTGTCCTAGCAGCCTCTCACTCCTCCCTTGTGCACCCTCTGTGATGCTGGGAGTCGGAATATGACGTCATTCCAGCCCCGGCATACAAAACGGCGCACTGGAGGAGTGAGGAGCTGCTTCACACTGAACCCCAGGTGAGTGTTTGACTGTGTGTGTGTTTGTCAGTGAATGAGTATGTATGTCAGTCTGTCAGTAAGTGTCTGTGTGTGTGTCTATTAGTGAGTGAGTATATGTATGTCAATGAGTGAGTGTATGTATGTCAGTGAGTGTGTGTATGTCAGTGAGTGTATGAATGTCAGTAAGTGTGTGTGTGTGTCTGTCTGTCTGTCTGTCAGTGAGTGAGTGTATGTATGTCTGTCAGTGAGTGTATGTATGTCAGTGAGTGTGTCTATCTGTCAGTGAGTGAGTGAGTGTATGTATGTCAGTGAGTGTGTTTGTCTGTCAGTAAGTGTGTGTTTGTGTCTGTGTCAGGGTACCTGTGGTCTCTACCTCCGAAAGAGGTAGAGACTTAGCTGTTCCTCCATCCAGACGGTCTGATGGCTCCCTTCCCCGCGGTCTATCCGGTCATGCTAGGCCGGCCGCGAGGGAGTGACTGCCTTTTACAGCATCTAGGCAGGAAGTAGTCATTAGGACACTCCCCCGGAACAACCTGTCAGTCAATGGCTGCAGGACCAATCAGGACGCCTTGGAGGCGTGGTTACTGCTCTGAACAGGGTATTTAACAGAGCTTCTTTCATTAGCTCATTGCCCTGTCGTGGTTCTAGCTTGTTCTAGTCACTCAGTGCTTGTGTATTCTATTATCCCTTTTGGTTTTGACCCGGCTTGTTTACCTTACTCTGCTTATCTCTGTTACCCTTGATTCGGCTTGTCTCTCGCTTACCTGTCTTCTGTTACCCTCGACCTCGGCTTGTCTTTGACCATTCTATACTGTACTACTTACGTTAGTCCGGCCATTCTAAGGTCCGGTATACGTATCTGGCTACTGTTTGTACTCTGCGTGTTGGATCCCTGTCCCGATCCTGACAGTCTGTTAGTGAGTGACATGAGGGGGCAGCAAAATGGATCTTTGCCTAGGGTGGCAGAAATCCTTGCACTGGCCCTGTTTGTAGCGCTCTCTGCACTTTTTCTAGTGCCATGATATCCTTCTTTACAACAGGTGCCCAAAATTGCACAGCATATTCAAGGTGTGGTCTTACCAGTGATTTATAAAGAGGCAGAATTATCTTTTCATCCCGAGAATTTATGCCCCTATTTATACATGAAAAAACCTTACTGGCCTTAGCAACTGCAGATTGACATTGCATATTGCTTCCTAATTTGTTGTCTATAGTAATTCCCAAATCCTTTTCGTGTGTGGTTATCCCTAATTCACTACCATTTAAGGTGTAAGTTTCTTGTGCATTCTTGACCCCAAAGTGTATAACTTTGCATTTCTCTACATTACATTTCATCTGCCATTTTAGTGCCCAGTCCCCAATCTATCCAAATCCCTCTGCAGCAAACGTTATATCCTGCTCACATTGTATTACTTTACAAAGTTTTGTGTCATCTGCAAACACTGAAACATGGCTTTTAATGCCTATTTCAAGATCATTTATAAATATGTTAAATAGAAGCAGTCCCAAAACAGAACCTTGAGGGACACCACTTACCACTTTTGTCCAGCCTGAATATTTACCATGAATGACAACTCTTTGTACTCTATCCTTAAGCGAATGTTCTAACCAAGAACAAGAATATTTATCTAGACCAATTTCTTTTAGTTTGAAGACTAACCTATTGTGAGGAACCGTATCAAATGCCTTGGCAAAATCCAAGTAGATCACATCCACTGCAACACCCTGATCTATACTTCTACTTACTTGTTCATAGAATGTAATTAGGTTAGTTTGACATAACCTATGTTTCATAAAACCATGTTGATTATTGCTAATACCAAAGTTCTTCCCAATGAATTCCTGAATATTATCCCTTAATAGCCCTTCAGAAGTTAAGCTCACAGGTCTATAATTCCCAGGCAAGGATTTTGAACCCTTTTAAAATATAGGAACAACATCTGCCTTCCTCCAATCCTCCGGTACAATACCTGAAACAAAAGAATCTTGCTTAGCTCCTTAAGTACTTGTGGGTGAATATCGTCAGGCCCCGGAGCTTTATTAACATTAATTTTCTTTAACTACTGTAGCACCTTGTCTCGAGTCATCCAATCACAAGTTGTCTGCAAGTTTTCTGCAGCAATCATTTCCATATCTCTTGCCATAGGATCCTCATTAATAACAGACCAATCTCTGCTTCCAGTGTGCCTACACTTTCATTTTTTCTATTTCTTAGAATTGATGTACTTGAAAAAATGTTTGCTTCTTGGTTTTGCATTCTTTTGCTATCAATTTATCATTTTCTAGTTTAGCCACTTTAATTGCCTTTTTGCAAGCATTATTGGCTTACTTATATCTTAGATAGGATGCCTCTCATTTGTCCGATTTAAATGCTTTAAATGCCACTTTCTTATTTTTAATTTCTTGTTTTACTTCACTACTAAGCCACATTGGTTTCAATTTGTTTCTTTTATATTTATTACCCAATGGTAGATACTGAGAAATGTACCTTTCTAATATTTGTTTGAATATTTTCCATTTATCCTCAGTGTTTTTTTCACTAAGGAGTTTATGCCAGTCGATATGTTGTAGAGCTGCCCTAATCTGATTGAAATTGGCTTTTGTAAAATTATACGTTTTAGTATACCTGTGGCGAAGTGCCCTTCGCCACTTGGTCCTGGAGAGGCCTGCGTGCAAGCCTCCATCAACGGAAGGTACTCGGTCGGAGTACGGGGAGTTCTGTTACAGTGGTGGCAGCAGTGGGATGGCTTTCCTAGTGATACGTCGCTATGAGGGTGACAATTTCTTTGTGGAGCTAAAGAAGCGACTAGCCAGGTATGGCCTAGATCCTCCAGATGTGATGATCGACCTATTTATACAAGAGCTGAATGTGGATAACGGTGCAACATGGCGCCTCGAGCTCGAGTTGTACAGATCGTGACTGTGGATACCCAAGCATCCTGCCCAGTGGCAGGGTAAGTCCCCAGCAGCAGTGTGTTCTGCAGGGAGAGGAGGCAGCCGGCCTCTCTCCCCAGCGGCAAAGATCCCTACAGGGAGTGGAGGCAATCGGCCGCACTCCCCAGCGGCAGGGTGAGTTCCAGGGAGAAGAGACAACCAGTCTCTCTCCCCCGCAGCAGTGTGTTCTGTAAGGAGAGGAGGCAGCCGGCCTCTTTCCCCAGTGACAGTGTTCCCTACAGAGGGTGGAGACAATCGGTCTCCCTCCCCAGCAGCAGGGTGAGTCCCAGGGAGAGGAGACAACTGGTCTCTCTCCCCAGCAGCAGTGTGTTCTGCAGGGAGAGCAGACAGCCGGCCTCTCTCCCCAGCGGCAGTGTTCCCTACAGGGAGTGGAGGTAATCAGCCTTGCTCCCCAGTGGCAGAGTGAGTTCCAGGGAGAGGAGACAACTGGTCTCTCTCCCCAGCAGCAGTGTGTTCTGCAGGGACAGGAGGCCAGCACCCTCTCTCCCAAGCGGCAGCTTACCCTACCAAGGGGAGACACCAATATCCCAGAAGGCGCAGATGGGACAGTGGTCTCTGTGCCTGACCCACAGGGATGCTGGACAGCCAGTCCAGATCCCCAGCTACCATCGCAGGAGTACCAGGAGGAAGGGGTAAGTGATGTCTCCCCTCCCCAGCCAAGTCCCCACAGGCTACCCCAGCAGAAGCGCTGGCATCAGGGCAGAGCGCAGCTGGCCTCTGCCCCCCAAGTCCCCACAGCGTGTTGCTCCATCACCCCAGAGGAATACACAGGTGCAGTAACTGTTTGCTGTGGTTGGGCTGCTCTTGTAACTGTTTGTTGTGGGTGGGCTATTCTGGCACTTGCTTTTTGTGGGTGGGTGGATCGACTAACTTAGGAACTGACCCACAGAAGGTCAGGTGCCTGGTTAGTCTCCCCCCCAAAGGGGAGATGTGTGACGAAGTGCCCTTGGCCACTTGGTCCTGGAGAGGCCTGCTTGCCAGCCTCCTGCCCTGTGACTATGGCCCGGGGGGTTGTGGCCCCTTTAAGAACATTATTGGGGCTTATGGACTTTCATTGGACTGGTGCTGGCCCTTTAAGCATATTTTTGGGACATGGGGAAAATTGGGACAATGCCCCTTTAATGTATATTTTTAAAGTTACAGTGTATGTGTGAAAAGTATATTTTTCCTGCCTGTGATAATTACTGTAACCCATTGTGTTCAGTAATTATATCACAGGCAGAGGGGAGTGTTTGTGTGTAATTGCTGGGAGTGTTTTATTGTAATGTACGTATTTTATTGGTTGTTTTAGAAAACCCTGTGGGCGGTACTATGTTTGTAAAATGGGCATAAAAGCAGAGTGTTGGATTAAAAGTTCAGTTCTTCTTTACCCTTCAAAACGTAGCCTTGTCTCGTTATTGGAGGGAACTGCTATAATCACACTGGGGATTGCTATGCTCTGCATACTCCCTTGAGCTTTAATCACCAAGCTCTTCTAAGAGCTGTTCCTGATACGCTCTCCTAGAGGAGAGGTCTTCCGCACACAGTCCTGGATGCTGGAGGTTCATACAGGGTGGAAGGAAGAGATCTTTCCCACACGTTCCTGGAGGACAGAAGCTGATCCAGGGTGGAAGGAAGACGGCGAGACTCCAGTCAAGCTACGGTGGTTGTGGAGTATGAGGTGGTTGTGGTGTCCGGTGTGGTGCTTGTGGTCCTCGGCAGCAAGCTAGGAAGCATCCATCAATGGAAGGTACTCGGTCGGAGTACGGGGAGTTCCGTTACAATACCCCACGTGCTTTTGCTTTTTTTAGTTTATTTAAAAAAATACCATATTGTGATCACAATTTCCCAAATGCTCCCCTTCTTGAATGTTAGTCAAAAGATCAACATTGTTTGTTATAACGAAATCCAGACAAGCATCCTTTCTAGTTAGTGCTTGTACAAGTTGTGACACGAACGTGTCATTTAACACATTCAAAAACCTGATTCCCCTTGCTGAAGTACTAGTCCCTCTATCCCAATTTATGTCCAAATAATTAAAATCTCCAATAATTAACATGTTACCCCGATTTGCAGCTTTCTTAATTTCCTCTAAGAGCTGTTCTTCCTCATTAATATTTACATTAGGTGGTTTATAACATATCCCAACCAATAATTGATTTCCCCTAGATATCTACCCATAAAGCTTCCACATTTTCCTCGTCACACTCCACATGCCTAAGATTTGACTTTAACACATGGTTGACATATAAACATATCCCACCACCCTTCTTGTTTTTCCTATCCTTCCTAAATAACGTGTACCCATTTAAGTTAACTGCCCAGTCATGTGTCTCATCCTACCATGTTTCTGTTATGCCTATTATATCATATTGTTTAGTGTTTCTAAGCATTTTAATTTCAGATGCATATAAAATATGATTATGGAGCAGGCCAACCAGAAAGTTGAGTGACATTTGCATCAAGAGCTCCGAGTTTGCTTTTTCATACTTCATGCCTCCAGGCACATAACAGACAGGATTACACCCTTGCAATTTGGTATAAATAAGACTAAAACAATACCCAATATAAATAAGACTAAAACAATAAGAGAGTGGTCTTGTTGTACATGGAACTTCTTCTAAAAGGCAAGGTTACTGCTCTTCAGATAAAGACTCACTTGTTATCACTGACACTCTCCCTCGCAGCCTTTCTACAGGAGGAATATGCATCTCAATTGCTAAAAGTAAACAGTAAATAAAAATAAAACCTATTCTTATGATAAGTCCCCACACACCCAACACTAAAGTGCGAGTGCAGTGCTAATATTATATTAAAAAAAATAATACAGTTATTATGCACAAAAACTGACAGCGGAGTCACAGAATGAAGGTAGTGAAAGAAGGACTAACAAACCTGCTCTTTTTGTTGCAAAGAGAGATAACAGATGGCTCTGTTCTATGGACTTACTTAATTTTGTGGTATTGTTTATTTTCTACTATGATTTCAATAAAAATTAAATTGGAAAAAAAGTGTAATAACAAAATAAGAAAATAAATGTCCTGAAAAGAAAGCAAAAATTCCACTTTCACAATCTTAAAAAGTATGTATATCATCATATTGAAAGGGCACTGTAAGAAATGAAGCATTATGTTGCCTGAAGTCTCTGTGCCCCGTCCATGAAAACATAAATCATTAAGATATAATATGTTTATTTTATTTATTAATTTCAGCATTTATTGTGAATAAGTGCAAGATAATGCATCTTGGACGTAAAAACCCAAGGGCAGAGTACAGAATATTTTATAGAGTCCTAACCTCAACATCCGAGGAAAGGGATTTAGGGGTGATTATTTCTGATGACTTAAAGGTAGGCAGACAATGTAATAGAGCAGCAGGACATGCTAGCAGAATGCTTGGTTGTATAGGGAGAGGTTTTAGCAGTAGAGAGAGGGAAGTGCTCATGTCATTGTACAGAACACTGGTCAGACCTCACTTGGAGTATTGTACGCAGTACTGGAGACCGTATCTCCAGAAGGATATTGATACTTTAGAGAGAGTTCAGAGAAGGGCTACTAAACTGGTTCATGTATTGCAGGATAAAACTTACCAGGAAAGGTTAAAGGATCTTAACATGTATAGCTTGGAGGAAAGACAAGACAGGAGGATATGATAGAAACATTTAAATACATAAAGGGAATCAACACAGTAAAGGAGGAGACTATATTTAAAAGAAGACAAACTACCACAACAAGAGAACATAGTCTTAAATTAGAGGGGCAAAGGTTTAAAAATAATATCAGAAAATATTTATTTACTGAGATGGTAGTGGATGCATGGCTTGGCCTTCCAGCTGAAGTGGTAGAGGTTAACACAGTAAAGGAGTTAAAGCATGGGTGGGATAGGCATAAGGCTATCCTAACTATAAGATAAGGCCAGGGACTAATGGAAGTATTTAGAAAATTGGGCAGACTAGATGGGCAGAATGGTTCTTATCTGCCGACACATTCTATATTTTTTAAACAAAGTCTCTGCCACACTTGAATAATAACCATTTAAAAACCAGTAACATTTTACACCATCATTCTATCCCAAAATGGGAGGATACACATGTTTAACAAATAGAACATTCCAGCATATGGTTTATAGGGATCAGATTCAGATGGTGGCATAGTGTAGCACATGGTCCTTAAGGTGTTAAATCTAAGTTTGAAAATCACATTCCAGAAACATAATAAGGAATTGAAACTAGAAAACAGCGATTGCTAAAAAAAAAAAAAAAATCCTTTATTGGTGCATAGACTGCCTATGGCACACAGAGTTCAAACCTTAAATGCAAGCAGCAAGCTGGGCCTTCGCGATACGTCTAATTAACAGGTAATGAAACAATTAACCCAATTCCCATTATAGCCAATGGATCTTGCGTAGGAATGCATGTAGTACCTTACAATCTGCAATGAAAATGAACCAATTTACTTGTTACAGTGTATTTTATTTTAATGTTATAGAAACTTGTTAAAGCATAAGTCTTGCTACTCATGAAAAGTTTTTTTTTGTGTGTGTAATGGTAAACATTGTGTACATTAGCAATGAAAATCAGAGAGAGAGATGGCTTAATAGGTATATGCTAAAATTGCCTGGGCAAATTACTGCGTAAAACTGTACATCAATGGTACCCAACCTTTTATGTGCTAATGGACACATTTTCAGAGTAGGAGGGCACCATCCAATTAACTCATTTTTCTACACTTTTACATATTGCATTTTTATTAACATCATGGATGAGAGAGCACCATGTTTGAGACAAGTGCTTTTTTAACAAATGACATTTTCTTTTTTTTTTACTTGCAATCCTCATCAGCAGAAAACATGACTTAGAACTTTGAACCATGAGTACATAGAAAAAAAATGATATGTGGGAGCACGGGTTATCTCTGAATTATTCATAGAATTTAGACAATTATAAAAATTATTTTGTTACTCATATTTTTCTAAACTAAAGCTAAACAAAAGGCAAAACAGACACTCTAAAGCACCCAGAATTCTTGTTTGGATGGCAGAGATAGGCTTCAAGCACTAAGGGTGTCTGCAGTCTATCAATGCCTTCCAAACTGGTTAGTATGGATAATGCAATACAGAAACTACTGTGTTATTGCAGTG
This sequence comes from Pelobates fuscus, assembly GCF_036172605.1. Classification (NCBI taxonomy): domain Eukaryota; kingdom Metazoa; phylum Chordata; class Amphibia; order Anura; family Pelobatidae; genus Pelobates; species Pelobates fuscus. The sequence goes on from NC_086320.1 coordinate 41,938,623, forward strand.
CCCACAATTGGGATCACACTCTGCGCCAAGACATGTTTTCTGTAAAAAAAAAAAAAAAAATGGTTGGACAGACATGGCAGGACTGCTCCCATAGTCTCTACAATAAGCTGCACTGAAAAAACTTAACATGGCAACTTACACTGCAGAATTAATTCATCCTTTCCCCATCAGCCATCACTATGCAAATCACTTCTTAATTAAAATACTTGTTTTGTTTTGTTTTAAATGAAATGAACATTAGTGTCTTGCAAATATCTTCTATAGTCACACTTTGCCCCAACCCAGAAGGGGAGATAATGTCTGATTTTATCTGAATAGGGTTTATGCTCTACATGCTTTATCATCTCCCATCTCAAAAACATTATCGCATCCGCTCCTCCTTAACACCAGATGCAGCTAAGTTGCTGGTCCATGCCACTGTCCTCTCTTACCTTGGCTACTGGAATCCGCTTCTCAGTGGGTTTACGTGTTTCCAACTTGCCCCATTGCAGTCTATAATGAATGCAGCGGCGAGGCTCGTCTTCCTGTCCACCCGCACCTCCCACGCCTCCCCCCTCTGTTAGTCCCTGCATTGGCTTCCCGTAAGATATAGGGCTCAATATAAAATTCTGGTTCTTGCTTTCAAATCTCTACATAATGCTACTCCCACCTGTCTATCCTCCCTAATACACAAATATGTCCCATCTTGGCCCCTACGCTCTGCTGAAGAACTACGTCTATCCTCTGTTTGTACTCCCACCACTGATGATCTTTGCCTTTGAGAAATGTGATTCTTCTCTTCTAGTGAAAACACATACTTCAGGACAGTTCCGTATCTGGTGGGAATATTCTCTCATGGTCCCTATCTTGCCAATCCAGCACATGCCCTGTACTGAGTAATGTCCAGGCCTGTCCAACCTGCGGCCCCCCTGATGTTGCTGAACTACAACTCCCATGATTCTTTCAATGAAACAGATAGCCAGGGAATCATGGGAGTTGTAGCTCAGCAACATCTGGGGGGCTGCAGGTTGGACAGCTCTGCACTAGAACATTCTAAAATTGCTTCAACTGAGCTCTGCGCATGCGATGCCTTTATGTATTCTCACATTCATACTCACTCATAGGAACAGCGATTGTGATGCTCTGCATTAACATCCTGCAGTAACTCCCACAACGCCAAGGCCTCATCTCACACTCATACTCACTCATAGGAACAGCGATTGTGATGCTCTGCATTAACATCCTGCAGTAACTCCCACAACGCCAAGGCCTCATCTCACACTCATACTCACTCATAGGAACAGCGATTGTGATGCTCTGCATTAACATCCTGCAGTAACTCCCTGTAACGGATCACCTGGTACCCCGACCGGGTACCTCCGTTAAAGGATGCTCCTAGTGCTTCCTGAGGACTCCAAGCACTCTGGCAGACACCACAATCACCGAATCCGAGAAACCTTTTAAATTCTCCCAAGCATATGAATGCTGTAGACCATTGAATAGGAACCATACGAATAGGCTTGTACTCCTAGCAGTCAACTGGAACAGCATGCAATAAATCCTTCCCCCCAATAATGAGACGACACATCACTTTGAGGGTAAAACAGGAACTCTGGACTGGCTCCTCCAGCCTGGCTTTTATTTCCAACTCACACATACAGGCCACACCCAGGGGGAGGCATAAAAGAACCAATGACATAGATGTTACCTCCCACACATCCCCTCCCCTTAGTGTGACACATAATCCCATTATGCATACAGTGTAAAATATACTTTTACACAACTTTCATAACTTGAAAACCATACATCACATTCACATAAAAATACATATCCACAATCAATCCATTCAGGGGAACAACATATTAAAAAATGGCATGAATCCGACCAGGGGTTCAAAAGTTACTAAAAGTATCTTTTGTTCCTTTCTGGCTGGCAGAAAAACATCCCCACAATGCACCCTGGTTTCCTCCCTTCTGCCCTGGAGTTAATTGAAGAAGTAATCCAATTACCCAGGACTAAAGGCAGACTCCATTAACCACATGGTTGCAAAACAACATAAAACACTTTAAAATACATAAAGTCACATTTACACATAACACACAGACATTTCACCTATCCCCAGATAGCTGGGATCTGCACGCACAAAACTACCGAATAGCGTGCAGATCCTACTCACACAGTACAATTACCATGGAGCTAAAGTCTTTCCCATAGTCTTTCATTATATGAATAGGCTCCATGGTATGGCTATCTGGGGTATCACATTCCCATAAAGTCTGGTCCATAGTCCAAAGGCAAGAGGCGGGCAATCAGCCCCCTCCAAGGACACGTGGCGAGGTCGGTTTCGCCACACTTCTCCCCTTTACCCCCCAGACTAACAGGGTACTTGACCTCCTGCCGGTCAGTGCCCTTGTTAGTCCAGCAGCCCACCCACAAGACAGAAACAGCAGAGCAGCCCACCCACAATAAACAGTTACTACACCTGGGTGAGGGAGAATCTTGTCCAGGTTCAGGTGCCTCACCACGGCTGTGTGGGGGACTGGTAGGCTGCCTTGGTAGGTTGCTGAGGGGGCAGAGACCAGCGGTACTCTGTCCTGTTGCCAGCACTACCACGGGAGTAGTCTGGTTGGAGCCTGGTTGCTGGAGACCGACTGTCTCCCCTTGAGTTACACAGCTCTGCTGCTGGAGACCGACTGTCTCCCCTTTAGTTACACAGCTCTGCTGCTGGAGACAGACTGTCTCCCCTTTAAATACACCGCTCTGCTGCTGGAGACCGACTGTCTCCCCTTGAGTTACACCGCTCTGCTGCTGGAGACCGACTGTCTCCAGTTGAGTTACACAACTCTGCTGCTGGAGACCGACTGTCTCCCCTTTAGTTACACAGCTCTGCTGCTGGAGACAGACTGTCTCCCCTTTGGCTAAACAGCCCTGTTGTGGGGGGGCAGGACCGACCGTCCCTACCCCCTGTGCTGGAAGTGCAGAGACCACGTTCCCATCTGCACAGGTGTGGGGCTTACAGTCTCCCCCTGGTACATTAAGCTGCCGCTGGGGAGAGGTGGTAACCAGCTCCTCTCCCATTAGAACACTCTGCCACTGGGGAATGGAGACTGGGCTCTCTATTCCCTGTACATTAATGATCCGCCGCTGGGGAGAGGTGGTAACAATCTCCTCTCCCATGCATACTTCCCGTCTCTGCGGAGGGAGACCGACTGTCTCTCCTCCCAGCACAGAGTCCTGCTGTGGGGGAAAGGGGGCTGGGCTCTCTATTCCCTGCTGGATACTCTGCTGCTGGGGAATGGAGACCGGGCTCCCAATTCCCAACAAATCACACTGCCGCTGGGGAGGGAGGATGGCTCCTTCAGCTCCCTGTAACTTGGGCGCAGAGACCACGGTCCCATCTGCGCTGGTGTGGGGCTTACTGTCTCCCCTTGGTGTGCTAAGCTGCCGCTGGGGAGCAAGAACGGCACCTTCAGCTCCCTGTAACGCACACTGCCGCTGGGGATCTGGGCCGACTGCCCAGCATCCCTGTAGGGCCGGTAGAGAGACCGCAGTCCCATCTCCACCTGCCATCTGTGGGTCTTCCCAGGACCAATCCGTGAGGCCCCGCAACATTTGTGAGTAAGGGCCCGGTGGAGAGACCTTGGTCCCATCTCTACCTGCCTGTTGTGGTTCCTCACAGGACCAGTCTATGAGGACCCCCACTTCGGGTTCCTCCCGCCGCCTCAGGGAAAGACGGCTAACCTCCTCGGATGCAGCCTCTACTCGGCTGCTGTACCGCTCCTGCTGCTGAGCATACTTCCTCTCTTTTGCCAACCGGAATTCTCGGTCCAGCCTTGTGTTTCGCTCAGCCATGACCTGGTTCCAGATCACCCGGCGTGTCTCCATGGGTATATCATCCCCATACTCGGCCACTCGCTGCCTCACCTCGGCCAGCCAATCATCTCCAGAGCCAGAACCTTCCATACTTGTCTGCTCCCAGGGGCGCTGCACGACTGCTAGCGTTGCCCTCAATTTGTAAATCCAAACAGTGTCTCTGAGCTGCTTTACCTCGCACTAGGACGCCATCCCACCGCTGCCACCAATGTAACGGATCACCTGGTACCCCGACCGGGTACCTCCGTTAAAGGATGCTCCTAGTGCTTCCTGAGGACTCCAAGCACTCTGGCAGACACCACAATCACCGAATCCGAGAAACCTTTTAAATTCTCCCAAGCATATGAATGCTGTAGACCATTGAATAGGAACCATACGAATAGGCTTGTACTCCTAGCAGTCAACTGGAACAGCATGCAATAAATCCTTCCCCCCAATAATGAGACGACACATCACTTTGAGGGTAAAACAGGAACTCTGGACTGGCTCCTCCAGCCTGGCTTTTATTTCCAACTCACACATACAGGCCACACCCAGGGGGAGGCATAAAAGAACCAATGACATAGATGTTACCTCCCACACATCCCCTCCCCTTAGTGTGACACATAATCCCATTATGCATACAGTGTAAAATATACTTTTACACAACTTTCATAACTTGAAAACCATACATCACATTCACATAAAAATACATATCCACAATCAATCCATTCAGGGGAACAACATATTAAAAAATGGCATGAATCCGACCAGGGGTTCAAAAGTTACTAAAAGTATCTTTTGTTCCTTTCTGGCTGGCAGAAAAACATCCCCACAATGCACCCTGGTTTCCTCCCTTCTGCCCTGGAGTTAATTGAAGAAGTAATCCAATTACCCAGGACTAAAGGCAGACTCCATTAACCACATGGTTGCAAAACAACATAAAACACTTTAAAATACATAAAGTCACATTTACACATAACACACAGACATTTCACCTATCCCCAGATAGCTGGGATCTGCACGCACAAAACTACCGAATAGCGTGCAGATCCTACTCACACAGTACAATTACCATGGAGCTAAAGTCTTTCCCATAGTCTTTCATTATATGAATAGGCTCCATGGTATGGCTATCTGGGGTATCACATTCCCATGAAGTCTGGTCCATAGTCCAAAGGCAAGAGGCGGGCAATCAGCCCCCTCCAAGGACACGTGGCGAGGTCGGTTTCGCCACACTCCCACAACGCCAAGGCCTCATCTCACACTCATACTCATTCATTGGAACAGCGATTGTGATGCTCTGCATTAACATCCTGCAGTAACTCCCACAATGCCAAGGCCTCATCTCACACTCATACTCACTCATAGTAACAGCGATTGTGATGCTCTGCATTAACATCCTGCAGTAACACCCACAACGCCAAGGCCTCATCTCACACTCATACTCACTCATAGGAACAGCGATTGTGATGCTCTGCATTAACATCCTGCAGTAACTCCCACAACGCCAAGGCCTCATCTCACACTCATACTCACTCATAGGAACAGCGATTGTGACGCTCTGCATTAACATCCTGCAGTAACTCCCACAACGCCAAGGCCTCATCTCACACTCATACTCACTCATAGTAACAGCAATTGTGATGCTCTGCATTAACATCCTGCAGTAACCTCCACAACGCCAAGGCCTCATCTCACACTCATACTCACTCACAGGAACAGCGATTGTGATGCTCTGCATTAACATCCTGCAGTAACACCCACAACACCAAGGCCTCATCTCACACTCATACTCACTCAAAGGAACAGCGATTGTGATGCTCTGCATTAACATCCTGCAGTAACTCCCACAACGCCAAGGCCTCATCTCACACTCATACTCACTCATAGGAAAAGCGATTGTGATGTTTTGTTTTTTTCTCACCACTTCCCACCCACCCTCCCCTCAACATCTTGTCCAGTTTTATAGAAGATGGATCTTGCAATTTAGGTTGCTTATGGCTGACTACATTAATGGCTTCAGTAATTTTTATATTCAAGTATTATCTGTATTTAGAATTAGTGTAAGTTAGATATGTATTTATTAATTATTTAGTGCTTGGTACTCGATATTTTAGTAAGCCCCATTTCAAATGTCATAGACTCTCCTGAGGTTGTGTTGTTCATTATTGCTTTTGTGTCTTTTTCCATAATGTTGCATAGTCTGAATTTGTATCTATGAAAGAACAAACACTAATCTCAGCTCTGTTTATGTACCATTTCTGATCAGCAAAATAAAAGTGTAACCAACTGCAGTGCAAATTCCTGTGGGAAGAGGGGGGTTTAAACAAAAACCCGAGAAAATAATTAAAATTTGTAAAATGCAATAAAACATGAACTCAAAATCAACAATGCTGTGTTTGGTGTATTGTAGAAAGACGGAGCACGTATTAGATGAAATGCGTGTTATTTAGCCGTGTCCTTTGATACTGCCACACGCAATATGGTTGTCTTGTCAATATGATATATCTGACAAAAATGCAAACAAAATGTTGGCTTACAGACTGCGTCCCGAGAGCTTCATTTTCAAATAAAAACAAATTATATGAAGCGACATTTATTGTAGCAATCATAATCCCTGGACTAGGGGGAACAGAAGCATCAGAACGCCAATATTGCTCAAGTTTCTTTCCACTGCTAAGTGTGTGCCTCTGTTTTAAATATGTTTTGCCACCTTATGAAAGATGAACTCGTGAGATGAAAGCATTGTAAGCTTCATAAAACACACATTTGACAAAACAAAAATCACCAAAGAATATACACACAGCAAAATGTTGGTACTTGATGTAGCCCATCAATTATTTACTTTGATTTTGCTCAAGGTGTAGATCATATTTACAAAGTGTCTACTTTTAAACATTTGACATATGCAAGGAAAACAAGTACCGTATATACTCGAGTATAAGCCAACCCGAATATAAGCCGAGGCTGCTAATTTTACCCAAAAAAAATGGAAAAACTTATTGACTCGAGTATAAGACTAGGGTGGGAAATGCAGCAGCTACTGGTAAATTTCTAAATAAAATTAGATCCTAAAAAAATTATAATAATTGAATATTTATTTACAGTGTGTGTGTATATAATGAATGCAGTGTGTGTGTATGAATGCAGCGTATGTATGAGTGCAGCGCATGAGTGCAGTGTGTGTATGAGTGCAGTGTGTGTATGAGTGCAGTGTGTGTGTATATGAGTGCAGTGTGTGTTTATATGAGTGCAGTGTGTGTATATGAGTGCAGTGTGTGTGTATGAGTGCAGTGTGTGTGTATGAATGCAGTGTGTGTATATGAGTGCAGTGTTTGTGTATGAATGCAGTGTGTGTGTATGAGTGCAGTGTGTGTGTGTATGAATGCAGTGTGTGTATGAGTGCAGTGTGTGTGTGTGTGTGTGTTGCAGAGCCTTGGTGGGGGGTGGGCAATTGTATTATTATTATTTTTATTTTAATATTTTTTTATTATTATTTTTTATTATTATTTTTTATTTTATTATTATTTAAAAAAAAATCGTCTCCCCTCCCTGCTTGATACATGGCAGGGAGGGGGGCTCTCACTCGCTGGTGGTCCAGTGGATGGGCACTGTGTAGGAGGGGCAATATAAATTGCCATAATACATACACTGACTCGAGTATAAGCCGAGTTGGGGTTTTTCAGCACAAAAAATTTGCTGAAAAACTCGGCTTATACTCAAGTATTTACGGTATATCTCTAAGTTAAAGCTGAAAGTATGAAAACTGATGTTTATGTTTTGGGTTCCCCAGGCTCTGGAAATGACAGAAAGATCTACATTGTCACATGTCAAGAATAGAAGTGCAAATCCAGATTATTTGGGTAGTTGTAAAGTTTTGCCTCTTACCTTCTTCGAAAATAGACAAATTGATGGGTCTTGTGCATTTCTTGAAAACTAATTAGTCAATAATTTCCCATCTGCTTCCCTTAAAGCACATTTGGGATTGTAGATGACAGTTGGGTGTCCTCTAGATTGCTCAATCACATGTTGAGCTACCTAGAACGTAAACTCGACTAGGCAGACGTTAAATATGTGGTTAATAACTCAGTCAAAGAGCTCCCCATGTTTTGAGATTTAGGCATTTTCTAGTTCCAATTTGGATTATCAAAATCTAAACAGTTGGTGAGATCTTGAAGACTATATTGGGCAGTTCTACATACAATGCTATTTATATTTAAAGAGGCTGTCTAAATACCATAACCAATACAAAAAGCGGTTATAGGGGTAGTAGGCTATGGATTCCCCCTCCCACCCCATTTTTGAGTGGTTTGACCAAAACTGCTGGTTCTCCAGGCACCTAGCGACTGCCTCTTTGCTTTAAGGCATTCTAATAAGCAATTCAGCATTCTTAAATCTGTGCATATTTTGATGGAAATGATTGGCTGAACCTGAACAAAATTTATATTGCTAATGTGAAAGTGTTAATTCCATATTAGCGATGTGGCCAGCAAGGGGTAGTCTCTTGGTGTTTTGGGAAACCTCGGTTTTAATTTATCAATCATCACCATAGCTTACTTGCACTATAGTTACTACAGTGGGCTATAGTAACTATGGTTAACAAACCTATAAAGGGCGCACAGTGTTATAAACATAGTGGTACATAGTATTAAAGGGACACTATAGTCACCAGAACAACTACAGCATGTGGAATTTGTTCTGGTGAGTAGAATCATTACCTTCAGGTTTTTTGCTGTAAACACTGTCTTTTCAGAGAAAATGCAGTGTTTACATTACAGCCTAGTGATAACCTCCCTGGCCACTCCTCAGATAGCTGTTAGAGATCCTTCCTGGGTCATGGCTGCCTAAAATGCATCCAAACATTCAGAGTCTCCTCCCTCTGCATGCAGACACTGAACTTTCCTCATAGAGATTCCTTGATTCAATTCATCTCTATGGGGAGATGCTGATTGGCCAGGGCTGTGTTTGAATTGTGCTGGCTCTGCCCCTGATCTGCCTCTTTGTCAGTCTCAGCCAATCCTATGGGGAAGCATTGTGATTGGATCAGGCTTCCACTTCTGCTGATGTCAGCAGGCAGTGGGCAGGTCTAAAGGAAATAGGGACAAACTAAGCACTTGAAGACATGAATACAAGTAAGTGTATTTTACTATGTTTAGGGAGGCATGAGGGGACCAGGGTGGCTAGATGGTGGTTTTAACCCTATAGGGTCAGGAATACATGTTTGTGTTCCTGGCCCTATAGTGCTCCTTTAAGTAAAAATTAAAAGACTTCTATTTTAAATCTTCTTGTGTAAATATAAAACATACAAAGACTCCACAAATCTTCTCATACACAATGAGAAGTATATAACAGGGCAAAGACTGAGAAAGAAAAATACATAGCGTGATACTGTAATGTAGATGAATGCACAATTTAATAGATAGAACCACTCACATGTACTAGAGCCGTGATCAGGTTCTACATAATGTGCTCCTGGGTGCCTCCTTCATGGGCTTTGGATAGAAGAGGAGTCTCCAACACACCAGCTAATAAATCATTAAAAAAACATTTTTGTTTAAAATCAAGATTTAATGACAAAATGACTGCAATGGCTAAGTGCGTTAAGAAAACTGTTCAAACACAATGAAGATTGTGGCATTTTTGCAGAAAACCTATCCATCCAATTCATCTATTTTTGCCTAAAGCTTGCAGTTCCAATGAAAACTACCCACAATTCCTTACTTAGTTAATAAACCTCAACTAACATTTGTTGTGTCAGACCTCAAGCAAGTCTTATGATTCTGTTAATTAGAACTTAGTGTGGATCGATGCTTGCATTGTGTACCTTTGACACTGCAGCTGCTGTATATCAAATTATGTTTCACTATGATGGGATACATTGTCTACAAAAACTGCCATGTCAAATATTAGCCATCAATCATATACATGTCGCCAGTAAGAAATCTCACAATCTGAACATAGCCCAACTCCCACGAGGGGAACAAATGATTAAGAAAATATGCAATATTATGATTATATAAAGCTTGATACTTTAAAATATGACACGATTGAGCAAAACTAAGGTGTGCAACTTAATCAAGTGGGCTTCTGCCTTTTTCTGCCGGCCTTTATATATTATTAGATTTCAATAAAGCTCTGTGGAACATAGTATGTTTTAGTTGATATTTTATTTTAGGTATGTTTTACACTTGTTATACTTTACAATTGAAACTGCAAATGATAGGCACTTTTTATATCTGCACAAATATATTCACGAAAAAAAAACTGACCTCAGATCTAACGCAAGGTGTGTTATCGTGCTATTTATACATATGTTTTTTACCACGCATATTTTTATTCACAGAACATTCATTATCCTAATATTTCTGCTTATTTTTCCGTTTATTTTTTAGTTATTTTTTTATCATTTGCTGGGTTTGGAATGCCCACCATAATGAACAAATAATTGACAGTGTTACGTTAAACATAAATAAAATAAATATCCATTTATGTATGAGGGATTCTAAAGAACGTGCAATATCTGCTGACACAACCACCTCCTACTTCCTCCCCCTGAGGATCTCAAATTCTGGAATAAAAATAATTATGAAGTGCACTGCAACATTTAAGTGAATAGAATATTTAATATCACTCGAATGGAATAGATTTTGAATTTAAAGAATCTGCACTTGTCATGCAACTCACAGTATTATCTGCAATCTTCTATTTAAATTGCTAATGTTATTAACCTTAAAAAAATATTGAAGGTTAGGTCAGACAGTCATCAGAAGTAAAAAGCTATTTTAAATTACAGATATAAAAGGGTAAATAACTGGGATATAGATTAACAGAACGCATTACTGTTCTTTTGCCTTTTGCTTAGCACAATAGACTGAAACCATAAATTGTCTTGTGAAAGCAACAATCTGACATTTGTTGACATTTAGCCTGTTTTGCATTCAATCTGCATTTAAAATTAACCGAGTGTAATTGTTTCTTATATTTACATTGACATATGTAATCTAGATAATGGTCATTAAAATATATACCTGTGCAAAAATACGATGCTATTTTGCCCCAGTCTCATGAACAGAGTAGTATGCAATGAAGATATTAGTGCTGGTGGATACATATTTGAGAGGAAGCCAAGAGGTCTGATAAAACAGGAGACATGTTTCTTCATTGGAGAATGCTGGGACTTAGAACATTCTGTTGATGTCTAGGGGTTTGCTCTGAGAATTAAAGGGGCAGTAACCATTATATACCCAAGGAACTGTCTCAGTCCTTAACATCTACATTAGATGCTGTCAGGACCACTTTCTCAATCCTTTCCAGCCTGAACTAGCTGTAAGACTTCCAATGTGGACTAGGCTCTGTCTGGAAGGTCTGATAAATTACCAGTGATAGGGAAATATAGCTGATGCATGGGTTTTAAAGGAAAACTGCTCGTCTAAATACATGATGCTATACATTATGTACAGATCATATATAAAAACGGTATATTAATTAAAGGAAAACTTAATGCACCATAACCACTACAACCCAGTTAAGAATGGTTTGACAAGTTGCCTGAGGTCTGCCAGGTGCCTGCCACCTCCTCTCCTCCTCCAGAAGCTCCTGCCACCTCCTCTCCTCCTCCAGAAGCTCCTGCCACTTCCTCTCCTCCTCCAGAAGCTCCTGCCACCTCATCTCCTCCTCCAGAAGCTACTGCCACTTCCTCTCCTCCTCCAGAAGCTCCTGCCACCACCTCTCCTCCTCCAGAAGCTCCTGCCACCTCCTCTCCTCCTCCAGAAGTTCCTGCCACCTCCTCTCCTCCCCCAGAAGCTCCTGCCACTTCCTCTCCTCCTCCAGAAGCTCCTGCCACCTCCTCTCCTCCTCCAGAAGCTCCTGCCACTTCTTCTCCTCCTCCAGAAGCTCCTGCCACCTCCTCTCCTCCTCCAGAAGTTCCTGCACCGAGTTAAGCAGGAGCCTTACCATGCAGAAGCGAAGCTTGCTCATTGGCTGAAATGAGGTTCTGCCTGAGGAGGCAGCAGTTGGTGATGGACCTTTGGTAAGGTGTCAAACCTTCTTATACGGTTTGACTACTTACTCTGGTTGGGCACCAAGGCACTTCTGGCACTATGGCCAGTGGTGTATCCTGGTTTTGTGCTGCCCTAGGCAGGACAAAACTCAGGCGCCCCCCTCTCCCCCCGCGCTACCCCCACCCAACCTTTCCCCCCGCCCCGCATTCTAAATACACACACACACACTCGCTAACAGAAACACACACACACTAACAGACACACTCACACTCACTAACAGACAAACACACTCACTAACAGACACACACTCACTCACTAGCAGACACAAACTAGCAGACACACACTCACTGACATACACACACACTCACAGGCAAACACACACTAACAGACACACACAGTCACACACTAACAGACACACACACACTAACAGACACAGACACACACACACACTAACAGACACAGACACACGCACACACACTAACAGACACACACACACACAAACACACTAACAGACACACACACTGACACACACACACTAACAGACACAGACACACACACTAACAGACACAAACACTAACAGACACACACACTGACACACACTAACAGACACACACACTGACAGACACACACACACTAACAGACACACACACTGACACACACACACTAACAGACACACACACACACACACACACACAGACACACACTTACAGACACAAACACTGACACACACACACACTAACAGACACAGACACACACTAACAGACACACACACTAACAGACACAGACACACACTCACCCACCCACATTAACACATTTTTTTAAATGTATTTTTAACACATTTTTTTAAAATGTATTTTTAACACATTTTTTTTTATTTTTTTAACACATTTTTTTTAACACATTTTTTTTATTTTTTTTAACACGTTTTTTTTATTTATTTTTCACACATTTTTTTTTTAATTTATTTTTCACACATTTTTTTAAAATTTATTTTTCACACATTTTTTTTTTTATTTAACACCCCCCCCCCCCCCAGCCTCCTTACCTTTGGGAATGCTGGGGAGGGGGGTGTCTCTTCCTCCCTGGTGGTCCAGTGGCTGCTGGGCGATCGGGCGGCACTGCCTGGCGGGCGGCCGGCGAGGGAGCACTTCCCCTGAGCTGTCTGCTCAGCTCCCTCGCGCGCCTCAGAGTGAGGCTGGGAGCCGGAATATGACGTCATATTCCGGCTCCGCCTCCCAGCCTCACTCTGCGGCGCGCGAGGGAGCTGAGCAGACAGCTCAGGGGAAGTGCTCCCTCGCCGGCCGCCCGCCCGCCCGCCAGGCAGTGCCGCCCGATCGCCCAGCAGCCCGCCGGCATGTCTGTTAGCCGCAAGGCTAACAAGACATTTGCCTTGGGCATTTGGGGGCGGATTTTTTTGCCGCCCCCTGGAAAATGCCGCCCAAGGCAAATGCCTTGTTTGCCTCGCGGCTAATACACCCCTGACTATGGCCACTACAGTGAGCTGTTCCTTTAAAGGGATACTCTAAGTACCAAAACAACTTTAAATTATTGATGCAGTTTTGGTGTATAGATCATGCCCCTACAGTCTTTCTGCTCAATTTTCTGCCATTTAGAAGTTTAATCACGTGTGTTCCTGTTTATGCAGCTTTAGTCCTTCACTTGACTAGGGCAAGCAGGTGGACAACACATTGATTCCATTTCGTTAGTTCTATTTCTCTCTCTATGTAAAAGATGAAGCAGAGTATTGGATCCATTTTAGCAGGACACGGGTTAATATATTTTGTACAGAGAGATGTTAATACTTCGTCATGCTGTGTATCTAAAAACAAGATAAATCTTAGGGAAGAGTGGTATATTACATTTTTCTTGTACTATAAATCATATTATTTTTAGAGCATGGTGTCCCATTACGGGTCTCTCTGTTGTAAATTAAGGTGCTCCATTTTGTCACAAACCATTTTTTTTGTTGTTGACCGGTACCACGTAGATATCAGACATCACTACGGCTAGTCCTTTATAACCCGTTATATGTCATTCTGCTGGGCAGGTCAAGTTAAATTATCCTTTTATTTGTCCTAGTGTTTAACTCACCCGAAGTGTTTTCATGCAATACTGGTTTTAATCAACATAACATCAAACAATTATCAGAAGTAGGCATAGGATTTAAAGGGACAGTCTAGGCAAATTGTACTTGCATGTAAAATGAACGTATTCAAAGAAAAACACATTATGTTTCTGGCATGCTAGTACAAGACAAAGAATAAAACTATTTTCTTCATTATTTTACATCCTTTGTCTCCCCCCACGCAGACAACCCCCTCCATCAAACAGAAACACATTGCATTTGTAATATGCTTGCGTTGTGCACACCTGCTGTATATGCTTATTTGTACATACACAGTGTGCATCTGCATTCACAGATGCTATTTTACGGTGTAATGTGTACATATGAGCAATGCACATGACATATACACAGTGCACCCATGACTGCATCCAGTACAAAGCAATTTAGCAAATAACAAGATAGTAATTCACGAGGGCATGCGTTTAGACTGGAAGAAAGAAGATTTCATCTAAGGCAAAGAATAGTTTTTTTTTTTTTACTGTAAGAACAATAAGGATGTGGAATTCTCTGCCTGGAGAAGTCGTTTTATCAGAGTCCATACAGATGTTCAAACAGCAACCAGATGCATACTTGCAAAAACAGAATATTCAAGGATATAATTTTTCAATGTAGGGTAATAACTGCTTGATCCAAGGATAAATCTGACTGCCATTCTGGGGTCAAGAAGGATTTTTTTTCCTAATTTGTTGCAAAATTAGAAGTGCTTCAAACTGTTTTTTTTTTTTTGCCTTCTTTTGGATCAACCGCAAAAAACAAACGTGAGGTAGGCTGAACTTGATGGACCCAAGTCTCTTTTCTGCTATGTAACTATGCAATTAGCGATGGCCCCCACTCTATCCCATAATGTCTGCAGGAAAGTAATGGGTACCATAAATTAAATGGGCAGTTTGGTAACATCTTTTCTCCTTTTACCCATTCCAAAAACCATGAATGGGGCAACTTGTACGTAATAATGGGCTAATGGATCCTACGCCCCTGTACCTAATACTGCCCCATCTTAGTTGGTACCCATTCCTCATAGTCTAGAATATTTGCGACTTTGTTTTTCAGTCTTCCTTTCCTTATACCCCTGGCATGATAATGATTAAGTTTACCTTTATTTCTATTTAGTTTTTCTTTCTTGTGCTGGATCTCAATACCTGGGTGCCTCCGTAGTTCTCCACTCTCCATGATGTCTGCAGTTTTTCCTTCTGTGAGATTTTCTTGACTAATGGATTGTTGGTAAATTAGCTTCAAAAATTCAAAAGGAACCTTGCTTGTCCTCTGCCCACTGCCAAAAGATAATAGTCTCCCATTAAAAAAGTAGTCCCTAATTTATGTTATGCATAATTAAAATTCTAAGATGAATTTCAAAAACATAAAACAAGGGACAAATCGAGGGATAAAACCATTAATTTGAAGCAAAACCTGCAAAAAAAATAAAAAATAACTCCTTTACATCTATAATTCTATTCCTCTACTAGTCTAGAAAAAAAACAAGACAAACACTTTACAGAGGAATAATCACAGCAATGAGAGCTGATTGACCGTTAAAGGATCCTAACTATTATTTATTATTATTATTTATTTATTATTTATTTATAAAATATTTTACCAGGAAAGATACATTGAGATTTCTCTCGTTTTCAAGTATGTCATGGGTCCACAAATCATTGCATTGTTACAATTAGGGTACAATAAAATACAGAAACAATATTAATACACAATAGTGATGTCCCAAACGGTTCGCCAGCGAATAGTAACTGGCGAACATAGCGTGTTCGCGTTCGCCACGGATGGCGAACAAATGCGATGGCCAGTAACCTGTGTTTATTATACATTATCCTCCCCATAGCCAGTAACCTGTGTTTATTATACATTATCCTCCCATAGCCAGTAACCTGTGTTTATTATACATTATCCTCCCATAGCCAGTAACCTGTGCTTATTATACATTATCCCTCCATAGCCAGTAACCTGTGTTTATTATACATTATCCCCCATAGCCAGTAACCTGTGTTTATTATACATTATCCTCCCATAGCCAGTAACCTGTGTTTATTATACATTATCCTCCCCATAGCCAGTAACCTGTGTTTATTATACATTATCCTCCCATAGCCAGTAACCTGTGTTTATTATACATTATCCCACCCATAGCCAGTAACCTGTGTTTATTATACATTATTCTCCCATAGCCAGTAACCTGTGCTTATTATACATTATCCTCCCATAGCCAGTAACCTGTGTTTATTATACATTATCCTCCCCATAGCCAGTAACCTGTGTTTATTATACATTATACCCCCATAGCCAGTAACCTGTGCTTATTATACATTATCCTCCCATAGCCAGTAACCTGTGTTTATTATACATTATCCTCCCATAGCCAGTAACCTGTGTTTATTATACATTATCCCCCCCATAGCCAGTAACCTGTGTTTATTATACATTATCCTCCCATAGCCAGTAACCTGTGTTTATTATACATTATCCTCCCATAGCCAGTAACCTGTGCTTATTATACATTATCCCTCCCATAGCCAGTAACCTGTGTTTATTATAAAATATCCCCCCCCATAGCCAGTAACTTGTGTTTATTATACATTATCCTCCCCATAGCCAGTAACCTGTGTTTATTATACATTATCCTCCCATAGCCAGTAACCTGTGTTTATTATACATTATCCTCCCATAGCCAGTAACCTGTGTTTATTATACATTATCATCCCATAGCCAGTAACCTGTGTTTATTATACATTATCCCCCCCATAGCCAGTAACCTGTGTTTATTATACATTATCCTCCCATAGCCAGTAACCTGTGTTTATTATACATTATCCCCCCATAGCCAGTAACCTGTGTTTATTATACATTATCCCCCCATAGCCAGTAACCTGTGTTTATTATACATTATCCTCCCATAGCCAGTAACCTGTGTTTATTATACATTATCCTCCCATAGCCAGTAACCTGTGTTTATTATACATTATCCTCCCATAGCCAGTAACCTGTGTTTATTATACATTATCCCTCCCATAGCCAGTAACCTGTGTTTATTATAAAATATCCCCCCCATAGCCAGTAACTTGTGTTTATTATACATTATCCCTCCATAGCCAGTAACCTGTGTTTATTATACATTATCCTCCCATAGCCAGTAACCTGTGTTTATTATAAAATATCCCCCCATAGCCAGTAACTTGTGTTTATTATACATTATCCCCCATAGCCAGTAACCTGTGTTTATTATACATTATCCTCCCATAGCCAGTAACCTGTGTTTATTATACATTATCCCTCCCATAGCCAGTAACCTGTGTTTATTATACATTATCCCCCCCATAGCCAGTAACCTGTGTTTATTATACATTATCCTCCCATAGCCAGTAACCTGTGTTTATTATACATTATCCTCCCATAGCCAGTAACCTGTGCTTATTATACATTATCCCTCCCATAGCCAGTAACCTGTGTTTATTATAAAATATCCCCCCCATAGCCAGTACGTTGTGTTTATTATACATTATCCCTCCATAGCCAGTAACCTGTGTTTATTATACATTATCCTCCCATAGCCAGTAACCTGTGTTTATTATAAAATATCCCCCCCATAGCCAGTAACTTGTGTTTATTATACATTATCCCCCATAGCCAGTAACCTGTGTTTATTATACATTATCCTCCCATAGCCAGTAACCTGTGTTTATTATACATTATCCCCCCCCATAGCCAGTAACCTGTGTTTATTATACATTATCCTCCTATAGCCAGTAACCTGTGTTTATTATACATTATCCCCCCCATAGCCAGTAACCTGTGTTTATTATACATTATCCCTCCCATAGCCAGTAACCTGTGTTTATTATACATTATCCCTCCCATAGCCAGTAACCTGTGTTTATTATAAAATATCCCCCCCATAGCCAGTAACTTGTGTTTATTATACATTATCCCCCATAGCCAGTAACCTGTGTTTATTATACATTATCCTCCCATAGCCAGTAACCTGTGTTTATTATACATTATCCCCCCCATAGCCAGTAACCTGTGTTTATTATACATTATCCTCCTATAGCCAGTAACCTGTGTTTATTATACATTATCCCCCCATAGCCAGTAACCTGTGTTTATTATACATTATCCCTCCCATAGCCAGTAACCTGTGTTTATTATACATTATCCCTCCCATAGCCAGTAACCTGTGTTTATTATACATTATCCCCCCATAGCCAGTAACCTGTGTTTATTATACATTATCCCTCCCATAGCCAGTAACCTGTGTTTATTATACATTATCCCTCCCATAGCCAGTAACGTGTTTATTATACATTATCCTCCCATAGTCATTTATCGTTGGACCTAGGCAGCATGATGTCTTAGGCCGGCCCAGAGAGTGAGTGAGTGAGTGAGTGAATAATATAATATATATGTTCAGAAACATATTAGTAATATATGTAAATCAGGTTCATGCAAAGAGGGGGAAAAGGTATTAAAGAAAAACACACTTATTGCATCAAATTTACAAAGCCAAACTTTTAAAAGCTTTCCTTATTTCTTTCTCGGGATGAGGAATATATCAGTTGTAGACTGAGGATTTCCATCTGCCCAATCTTTTAATAATATGCACTGAAGTGTCAGTGTTGAAGGAGACCGAAGCTGCCCCTATTCTAAATGAAAGACCCGAGACATGGATACAACCCAATCTTAGGAGTAGTGTTCTGATGTAGAAGATGAATTTAGCCGTAGTCAGAGGGATTCAGTGAGAGTAGTGGTGAAATGTGTGTGGCATGACTGAGTGTGGGTAAGTAAGAGTCAAGTATTTTAACTGGGCACTAGTTCTAGGTGGGATAAAGTGGTATAGCGGATGGATGAGTAGTTTGGTTCGTTTTAGAGGTTTGTAGAGAAAGTATATAGTGATCATGATTTTTAGCGATATCCAATATTTTTAAGGTGGTCCCAGTGCCACCACTCATATCTGGTGTCACAATAGCTTGCATTTAAGAAAAAAAAAAAACTTTTTTGACTGTAAAATAATAGCAGTCAGTTTCCTTCACACGTGTGCGTTTCAGGGCCTGCCAGGGCACAGTGTCACACCAGTGCAACTCATATCTGGTGTAACAGTAGTGTACATTTAAAAAAAAAATACAGGGGGCTTGTTGTCACCTTTCGGGGACCCTTGGTGTTGTACGTGGCTGGGTGGAGGAAGAGACCTTCAATGACATCAGTGAGGACAAGGAACGGGACATGGCTAGCTTGGTATCCAACCTTGTGCAAATGGGGAGTTTGCAGTTGTGCAAATGGACTGTTTGCGGTTGTTTGCGGTGCGTTAAACGGGGAGTTTGGTCTGTCACTGTGAAGCGGGCGTAACCCTTACACTACCTGATCGATACAACATCATACCTGATGTTTTAAAGCACGTTATTCCAAACAATTTAGGAATGTTAGGTGATTTATGCCCTTTATGGATTAAAACCAGACTCTGCATCAACTATGTCATTTTCCATGGGAGTTTTGCCATGGATCCCCCTCCGGCATGCCATATTTCAGGTGTTAGTCCCCTTTAAACAACTTTTCCATCACTATTGTGGCCAGAAAGAGTCCCTGTGGGTTTTAAAATTCGCCTGCCTATGGTGGTTTGCCCGGTTCGCCCGTTCGCAAACATTTGCGGAAGTTCGCGTTCGCCATTCGCGAACGGAAAATGTTATGTTGGCGACATCACTAATACACAATAAATAAAAAATTTAACATAGAACAGGTAGGAAATGTATAATCAACCATAACACGTGCATTCTGTTTTAAGGTATGTAGAGAGGGATCTCTTAAATGACTTTAGGCTTAGGGAAGATTTGAAATTGTGCAGGAGGTCGTTCCACAATTGCGGTGCTCTGTAGGAGAAGGAAGATCGGGCTGCTTTCTTTTTGTATTGAGGTAGACTAAGTAAAGTGTTGGTACTGGATCGGAGGTTATAGGAAGTGGGAACAGCCGGGGAAAGCATTGTGTTCAGGTAGGGTGGGAGTTTCCCAGAAAAGCTCTTAAACATAAGGCTGGAAAGATGAAGGGTGCGTCTGGATTCCAGCGACAACCAGTTTAGTTCTTTTAGCATGTCACAATGGTGGGTCCTGTAATTACATTGTAGCACAAATCGGCAGAACGAGTTATACAATGTGTTGAGTTTATTAATGTGGGATTGCGATGCAGATGCATATACTACATCCCCATAATCAATGATTGGCATCAGCATTTGTTGTACAATCTTTTCCTTTACTGTAGGGCTTAGGCAGGATTTGTTTCTGTACAGGGCACCTAGTTTTGGATAAAGTTTAGATGCAAGCTTTTCTATGTGCAGGCCAAAAGATAGATTGGGGTCTAACATCATACCCAAGTATTTGAAAGAGTGGACTGCGGTCAATGTGCCATTTGAATTTGTTTTGATGGATAGGTGGGAATTGTGTAATTTGTGTAATTTAGGTACTGTTCCAAAGATCATTGTGACAGTTTTGTCAGTGTTCAGGAAGAGTTTGTTTTTTGCAATCCACTTTTCTACCTCTGTAAACTGGTCTTGGAGCACAGCCTCAAGCTGCGGTAGATCGGAATTGCTCGTATAGATTACTGTGTCATCTGCGTACATGTGTACATTTGAGGATTTGCAGACATTAGGCAGATCATTTATAAATAATGTAAATAGTAGGGGGCCGAGAATGGAACCTTGGGGAACACCACACGTGACTGGAAGAGGGAGGGAGTCGCTGTCAGAAATGGACACATATTGCGAGCGATCCGATACATACGATTGAAACCAGTTTAGCGAATGATCACCAGTACCTGAGTTTTTGAGTTTCTGCAGTAGAATATCGTGGTCTACTGTGTCAAAGGCCTTAGCAAAATCAAGGAAAATAGCTCCAGTTAGGTCTCCTTGTTCCATGCCAGTTTGGATGTCATTGCAAACTTTTAAGAGGGCAGTTGTAGTGGAGTGATTCTGGCGAAAGCCCGATTGATCAGGGGTCAGATAGTTTGATTGTTGGTAGTACTCACAGAGTTGCGTATGGACACATTTTTCTAAGATTTTTGACAATATCGGGAGCAATGATATAGGGCGATAGTTAGAAACCAAAGTCGTGTCACCACTTTTATGGATAGGTACTACTCTCGCAGTCTTCCAAAGTTTGGGTATGTATCCAGACACCAAGGATTCGTTAATTAGAGTTGCGACGGGTTTAGCAATTGCCGGTGCACTAAGCTTCAACAGCATTGCTGTGATTTGGTCAGGTCCGGACTGGTTTTTCATTTTTAGATTATTAAGATGTTTTTCAATGACACTAACAGGTACAGGTCTAAAAATGACCTTGTCTATATTGGGAATTTAGTGGCGCCTGATCCACATTTGTAGTTTCAGGATGCGTGCCATTTATTAGCTTGGCAATCAGGGCAGTAGAGCATCCAACAAAATAATTGTTAAAGGCATTTGCTACATCTAAGGGAAGTTGCAGGGTTTTGTTATCCACTTTGACAGTGGAGGGTTGGGAGTGGATTGGGGGAGTTTGGAATTTATTTATGACTTTCCAAAAGTTTCTAGGGTTTGAGATGTTATTGTTCAGATTTTCATAGAAATATTGGGCCTTGGCCAATTTTGTCTGTTTTGTGCATATATTTCGCCATTGTCTATACGCACAGTGATCATTCATAGAGCAAGTACGCTTAAACTTTGACCACAAAGAATCCCAAAACTGGTACATTTGGATGAGGTCAGCTGTGATCCAGTTCATATGTGCTCCTTTTACCCTCACCTTACGCAGCGGGGCATGCAAATTCCAAATTTGTAGGAGTTCAGACTGAAAGAATTCAACAGCACAGTCTAGATCTGGAATTAGGTTTAATCTGTGCCATGGGAGGTTCTTGATGTCCTTTAGAAAGGATTCAAGATTACATTTTTTGAAGGACCTAGTTATTTTAACCTTGGGAGAGGATTTAATAGCCTTCACTAAACAGTGATCACTGAAAGTGTTAGGGAGAACACCTGCCTCCTGGATTCTATCAGGAGAAGTGGAGAGAATCCAATCTAGCAGGGTATGGTTATGGCTTTTAATGTTTATTCGAGTTGGGGAGGAGATTAATTGCGTTAGCTGCAAAGTCTTAAACAGCGTGCAAGAACTATTATTTTTAGGATTCAGCCAATCAATATTAAAATCTCCAAAGACCAACAGTTCACTTTTAGGGTTTTGAGCTATGGTTTCACTAAGGAGATGTCAGATGTCAGAAAGGGAATGCACAGGGGAGCTCGGTGGGCGGTAGATTCCTGCAACAATGATTGATTTACTGCATGGGATCTCAATTGTGCCAGAAAGGAAATCAAAGGTGGCAGGAGGACTAAGGTTTTGTAAAGGGGTAAACTTTATGGAATTGTCAACAATATTGTCAAACAATGGAATAATCACAGCAATGAGAGCTGATTGACCGTTAAAGGAGCCTAACTATATACATAGATTTTTGTGAACATCTATATACTTGCTAACATTCTGCTAGAACCATGTATGGATGACATTTTATGAAGTTTAATTTAAATCAAACCTGTTTACCACAATTTTTTCAACTCTACTAAAAAAACAAAAGGGTTTAAATATATTTGTGTGTGCTTTCTATTTTGTCTCTCAAAGATGTCTGATCTTTTTTTGCTGTTGTAAACAGAACACCACCATCACCTACATTTTATATTTTTAGAAGATTCAGAAATGCAATACAGATTAATACTCCCTACCCTCTTTGCTGCTACTGGTCTGAAAACATGGTCCAAAACATCTCAAACGATGCCTATGTTAATCACATCCTGCACCTTCTGCATAATTCCCCCTCCCTATTTCTTTTATTATTATTTTTTATTTCATTGTTATTTTCACCCTTTTGTGTTTTTGGTTTGTTTAAAGTTTATTGTTATTTGTTATAATAGAAAAAAAAATCCTCAATAAAAACTATTTGAAAATAAATAAAGGCATGGGATATGATGTGAAGAAGCTGATCGGTTAATGACTTCCAAAATAATGCTTCAGATTATTTCACGAATTGGTCTTAATACCAAATAGGTCACCCCCCGCCCCCCACCCCACCCTCGTCATCATTGTTCTATAATCATTATACTCAAGCAACCATAAGACAAGCAGACCTGCTAGCATTACCTTAACAACAAGATATGCAGATACATAATGCTTACGTAAAAATTAATTATTTTCTTTGTTAGAACAAGGAAAATAATGGAATGATTCACCCTTCATTAGTAAGTTGGAATATCCAGTTATTATTATTGTTATTATTATTACTATATTATTTATAGAGCGCCGTCAAATTCCGCAGCGCTTTACAATGGGTAGACGAACAGACATGTAGTTGTAACCAGACAAGTTGGACACACAGGAACAGAGGGGTTGAAGGCCCTGCTCAATGAGCTTACATGCTAGAGGGAGTGGGGTAAAATGACACAAAAAGGTAAGGATAGTATTAGACTAATGACAGTTGCAGAAGAGGAATCAGTTGGGAGCTATTAAGAGTTTAATTGATACACTTTTATGAAGAAGTGGGTTTTTAATGATTTTTTTGAAGGAGTGGAGACTGGGTGAGCATGTAACAGAGGAGGGAAGCGAGTTCCACAGGAACGGTGCAGCCCTCGAGAAGTCTTGAAGGCGAGCATCAGAGGTGGGAGTACGGACAGAAGATAGACGTAAGTCTTCAGCAGATCGTAAGGGCCTAGACGGGACATACTTGTGTATAAGGGAGGATAGATAGGTGGGAGCAGCATTATGTAGACATTTGAAAGCAAGAACCAGAATTTTAAATTGAGCTCTATATTTTATAGGAAGGCAATGTAGGGACTGACAGACGGGTGAGGCATGGGAGGTGCGGGCGGACAGGAAGATGAGCCTCGCCGCCACATTCATTATGGACTGTAACGGCGCAAGTTGGGAGCATGTAAGACCATTGAGAAGCGGATTACAGTAGTCAAGGCGAGAAAGTACAGTGGAATGGACCAACACCTTAGTCGCATCTGGAAGGATTTGGTGATAGAGTGAACATGAGGCTTGAAGGAGAGGTCGGAGTCAAAGAGAACACCTAGGCAACGAGCCTGCGTGGTGGAGCTGATGGTAGCACCATTGACTTGGAGGGAGACAGACACAGGAGTAACAACACTTGAGGGAGAAAAGACCAGAATTTCAGTTTTGGTCAAGTTAAGTTTAAGGAAGTGGGCAGCCATCCAGTTAGAAACAGCAGAGAGGCAGTCAGAGACACTAGTCAAGAGGGACGGGGAGAGATCAGGAGAGGACAGGTAAATTTGCGTGTCATCTGCATAGAAATGATATTGGAAGCCAAAGGAGCTAATGAGTAGGGGACCAAGGACTGAACCTTGAGGGACACCAACAGAGAGGAGTTGGGGAGAAGAAGCAGAGCCAGAGAAAGAAACACTGAAAGAGCGCTGGGAGAGGTAGGAGGAGCACCAGGAGAGAGCAATATCTTGTAGACCGATATTGCTAAGGATGAGAAGAAGCTGTTGATGATCAACAGTGTCAAAAGCCGCAGACAGGTCAAGGAGAATTAGGATAGAGTAGTGACCACGAGATTTTGCAGCGAGTAGATCATTGGATACTTTGGTCAGTGCCGTTTCCACAGAGTTCTTAGCGCGGAAACCAGACTGAAGCGGGTCTAGCAGAGAGTTTGACAGTTGTGCATAGAATGTATTTCAGTTGGTTAATAGTGATACCCAAACTCCATCTGCGTACTTTGCATATAGTACATTATTATTATTATTTTCAATCACCAGCTAAATAATACTAGCATTTCGATAGGCAATGCCACGTGTTTTGAATCTGTAGACCACTTCGATTTAATAAATGAAAGCAATTAACAATGGCGACACTCTAAAAACCACTTAGTATGTGCCGATTTCTATTGCATTTTGAGTTTTTTTGTTCTCTTCTTACATTTTAGTTAATGCTGCTGCAACCTAAGAATCTATTGTAAATTAATTATCAAGCTTATGATGCAATGGTATGACTTCAGCAATATCTACAGAGAGATTATAATTTGTGTACATATTATCTTGTATTGTTAGATTCAGAATAAAGTGCTTACTATTCCAATTTAGATATAATTTCTGTCGAAAAAAGTAAATACATAGTGAACAGAAAAAAAATAAGATTTTTATATTTTTACATATTATATGGTAACAAATTAATATTGCTTTACATTAGGGAATTAACAAATGGATTTTCCTGCATGCTGGCCAATCTTCCATACAGCCATTGGTTCGTTTTTTAAAGTACAGTTACCGTATATTAATTTCAGTGAACAACAGTGATTATAGTAATTTCTGAGGATAGTACATTAAGTATTTTTCCTTAATGGTTCAATGCGTGAATGATATTTAATCCTTTTTCAGATCTTCACAGAGGTCAAAGAGGAATGAGAAACTTTTAAATCAGTAATTAGGCTAGGCGTAAAATGAGGTTATCAGCTAGCAAGTATAGATCGCTTGCTGAGAAAGGAAATATCCCTTCTGTAATTAGCTGTAAGTAGGGTGTTAAACGTGTACATCTCAACTTACAATGACTGCACTGATTGCTTTGGTCCTATCAACTTCTGCTGCTGTTATTTTGCTGCGATGTGATTATGTGGCAAAAGTAAGAAAGAAAGTTCATCAATGGTATTTTTATAATATGGGTTGTAGTTTACAAATGAGTAATTAAATCTCTAAATGCCTCTCAGCTTCATCAGGAGTTTGACATTCAAAGGCACGTAGTATAAGTAAGATCAAAGGCGTACCAAGGTTATTTGCCCCACTGGGGCTGATGTGTATGTTGGCCCGATTACCTTTGTAACATTTTCTGTGTTGCTCTGCACCCCCTCATCCACTGTTTGTGTTTCTTAAAGGACCAGTTTAGGCACCCAGACCACTTCAGCTTAATTAAGTGGTCTGGGTGCCAGGTCCATCTAGGGTTTACCCTGCCTGCTGTAAACATAGCAGTTTCAGAGAAACTGCTATGTTTATAATAGGGTTAATCCAGCCTCTAGTGGCTGTCTCATTGACAGCCGCTAGAGGCGCTTCCGCGCTTCTCACTGTGATTTTCACAGTGAGAAGACGCCAGCGTCCATAGGAAAGCATTGAGAAATGCTTTCCTATGGACTGACTGAATGCATGCGTGGCTCTTGCCGTGCATACGCATTCAGCCGATGACGTCAGAAGGAGGAGGAGAGTCCCTAGCGCCGAGGGAGCCCGGCGCTGGAGAAAGGTAAGTGTTTTATCCCTTCCTCCCTAGAGCCTGGCAGGAGGGGGGCCATGAGGGGGGGCTATTAACACTATAGTGCCAGGAAAATGAGTTTGTTTTCCTGGCACTATAGTGGTCCTTTAACCCATGTTACTTCTTGTGTATCTGTTACCACTTTATCTCTTATGTGTCCTTAAAGCCACTTACCCTTTCCCCCAATACATACACAGTCACATATATTCATACATAACAAGACGCAGTCGCAGTGTAACAATACGCAGTCACATACGCACAGTCAAATGCAGAAACCCATTCATATACAGCCATAAATAGTCACACACACAATGTCACAAATAGCCACTCACAGACACAGAAAGTCACAAGCATACAGTCACATATAGTCACACAAACAGTCACACACACACACACACAATCACATACAGTCCAACATAGTCACTCACAGTCACACACACAAAGTCCCACATAGTCGCAGAGTCACATTTAGACAGTAACACATACATACAGTCACCCAAAGTATTCTACACATAGCCACACAGTCACCCAAAATTACACTATTTCTGTCTCCTCAGCTCATCTTCAGTTCAGCAATTAGATATCCCATGCTGCATACAGTCAGTCTAACTGTGCATTACAGTATAGAGAATAATGTGCCTGCCCTGTGTAATTTCAACACATGATCAGGCTTTTAATGGGTAAATTCAAGACTTAAAATTTCCACTCTCCCACAAGCCATTGATAAGTGAAAATTCAGTACTGAGGCATGGGCCATGGACCCCCCACCTACTTTGTGATCTTTAAAGCAAGAACATATTGCAACAATGACTGCATAGCACCATAATGACTGTTACAGTGCATGGTGAAGACTGAATATGGTCGACGTGACACTTTTAACACTGCAAGTGTTAAACTTTAAACTGGGGCACTGGAAGATTCCGTTTTTTGTTAACCTCCTTCCTAATTGGCCTACAGGGTTTGTAGGGACATACATCACAAGTAAGTTTCTCTCTCCTCGTAGATGTAAATGTGCAGGGACACTTAAAAAAAATGTATCGATCCTCAAAATTTTGTGATTATTTTTTAAAATCATTCACTACGCAATTATAATTGTATTTATAAACTGCACTACCAATCTCCCTTGGAAATGGATAAAATGGATGTTTAATGTATTTTATTTTCTTTAGCCTTATTTTTGCAACATGTACACACATTAGAAGCGCATCACTAAATAAAAATATACTTTTGTGGATACATTTTGATGGAGCAATATGTGTGAACTGCTAGGCTTCCATATTACTTAAGCCCACCTGTTTGATGGTCACAAAGTGCTGTTTGTTTTTTTGTGGGTTTTTTTATCGCCTTACACATTTGTTTTACCATTTGTATTGAACATTCGTATGTATAACCGAGAGAGCATATGTCACCACAATGACTGTTTTATGTAGAGCTAGTATACAATGAGAACAGATGTTTAATGCACAGTGGATTCAGCATATGCAAAGTCTGTAAACATCAATCACTATCTACAGATACACTGCTCCATTTTAATGCATCCCAAGCAAAAAAAAAAAAATACAGCTTGGGTTCACTTTAAATGCTATACAGCTCCATAGATAGGTGGGAGTGTGTGATAAATTGAAGTAGTTCTGTCTTAATCATTAAGAAAAAAAAATGTCAAAAATTGCATTGGTCCTGATCGACCAAAGTAACTGCATCACTACACCTGATCGGGTCCTAAGATAAATTCATTGTATTTTAATATGAAGCTGATAGCAACGAGCGATGCGTGGTTGGTCCTGAAATAAATTTGGGTTTTACCAGTTAAGAGATGAGAAACGGTTGATTGAGGTCCGCGGTTTATAGAGAAATGGCCGTTAACTACTGAAACTGAGGTCTGCTAAACGTTAGCTCTTAAACTAGCTATTTCCATTCTGATTCACATTTAATTTACCAGCAGTAAAAGTTATGCTTCTCACTTTTTAAATGGAATCTTTCATGAAAAATTGCTTTGTCTTTTGTACTTTAATATCTATTGCAGTGTCAGCTAGTTCAGGGTTATCTGTGATTCTTTTTTGCATTTTCAGAGAAAAGGTCACCGGCAGAGTAGAGAGAGCCGGGAAGGGACATACCTACAATTTAGTGTAGGTGGGGGATAGGGTTGTTTAAAGCATTAGAAGAAAGGGTAAGTGTTTTCTGTAGGGTACATAAAGCCAATATGAGGATTGACAGAGGGGCGAGGTATGAGAGAAAAATCAGCCTGGTAGCTACATTCATTATAGACTGTAGCGAGGCAGTACGGTTTCTGGGGAGACCAAGTTGGAGAATATTACAGAAATCTATTACTAGAGCATTACTTAGCAGCATCTTGTGTAAGAAAGGGGCATTCTTTTTAAGGTTGAATTTGCAGGATTTATACACAAGATAATGCATCTTGCGTGTAAAAACCCAAGGGCAGAGTACAGAATATTTGATAGAGTCCTAACCTCAACATCTGAAGAAAGGGATTTAGGGGTGATTATTTCTGATGACTTAAAGGTAGGCAGACAATGTAATAGAGCAGCAGGAAATGCTAGCAGAATGCTTGGTTGTATAGGGAGAAGTATTGGCAGTAGAGAGAGGGAAGTGCTCATGCCATTGTACAGAACACTGGTGAGACCTCACATGGAGTATTGTACGCAGTACTGGAGACCGTATCTCCAGAAGGATATTGATACCTTAGAGAGAGTTCAAAGAAGGGCTACTAAACTGGTTCATGGATTGCAGGATAAAACTTACCAGGAAAGGTTAAAGAATCTTAACATGTATAGCTTGGAGGAAAGACGAGACAGGGGGGATATGATAGAAACATTTAAATACATAAAGGGAATCAACACAGTAAAGGAGGAGACTATATTTAAAAGAAGAAAAACTACCACAACAAAAGGACATAGTCTTAAATTAGAGGGACAAAGGTTTAAAAATATCCGGAAGTATTACTTTACTGAGAGGGTAGTGGATGCATGGAATAGCCTTCCAGCTGACGTGGTAGAGGTTAACACAGTAAAGGAGTTTAAGCATGCATGGGATAGGCATAAGGCTATCCTAACTATAAGATAAGGCCAGGGACTAATGAAAGTATTTGGAAAATTGGGCAGACTAGATGGGCCGAATGTTTCTTATCTGCCACTACATTTTATGTTTATATCTATGTGATTTAAAATAACTAATCAAATGGTTGAATTGGGTAGTGTGAGCCTTCACCAGACAAAGGCAGAACCTGAAGGAATTTATTATGAGCAAAAGATTTAGTCACAGTGCATACAAAGACAGATGGCATACACATTATTTACACCAAAACATAGTTTTTACATAGTTACATAGTTACAGTGTCCATCAAGTTCAGCCTTCCTGACATTTGTTTTTTGCTGTTCATCTAAAAGAAGGCCAAAGAAACCCAGTTTGAAGAACTTCCAATTTTGCAACAAACTAGGAAAAAAAATCCCTCTAGACCCCAGGATGTCAGTCAGATTTACCCTTGGATCAAGAAGCCATTACCCTACAGTTTAGAAATTATATAATTGAATACTATGGAAGATAACGTCAGGAAGCAGCGCCTGTAGTGATGTTTCCACGTTCAGAACGAGATAGAGGAAGAAAGAAAAAGACGCAGATATAGTGTAGTATGTTAGACCTCTGTTGTTGTTAAATAAGGAAAAAGAAATGCACTTATACTTTTCTGGAACTTGTACTCAGCTCAAGATATATGCACCTGGACGGTACAATCCCCGTCTGTGGATATATTGTAGATCCTTGTGCGTATTCAGGGGCGTCTTCAAAGGTAGTTTGGCTGTTCTTTTTCAATAGCAGTGGTCCATAAAAAGAACAGCTTTATGCCCCTAAATACACACAAGGACCTACAATATATCCACAGAAAGGGATTGTATCGTCCAGGCGCATATATCTGAAGCGGAGTACAAGCAGTGTAAGTGCATTTCTTTTTCACTGTATCTGCGTCTTTTCCTTTCTTTCTCCATGTCGTTCTGAGCGTGGAAACACCACTACAGGCGCTGCTTCCTGACGCTATCTTCTATACCTATCGTATCACCAGAAAAGAAGAGACTCTGGTTTCTGGGAAGTTTCAGCAGCCAACCACCCTGATTACAAGCCCTGGTATATTCCACTCCCTCTCATGCATCTAGTTGCTGTTTAAACATCTGTACTGGCTCTGATAAAACCACTTTTTCAGGTAGAGAATTCCATATCCTTATTGTTCTTACGGTAAAAAAACCTTTCCTTTGCCTTAGACTAAATCTTCTTTCTTGCAATCTAAATGCATGACCAAGAGTCCTATGTAACGTCCTGTTTGTGAATAGATTTCCACACAATGGTTTGCATTGGCCCCGGATATATTTGTATAATGTTATATCTCCTCTGAGGCGACATTTTTCTAAACTAAAGAGGTTTAAATTTGTTACACTTTCTTCATAGCTAAAATGTTCCATTCCTTTTATTAATTTTGTAGCCTGCCTCTGCACGCTTTCTAGTGCCATATCATCCTTCTTTAGAACAGGTGCCCAAAATTGCACAGCATATTCAAGATGTGGTCTTACCAGTTATTTATTACGAGTCAAAATTATATTCTCATCCCGAGAATGAATGCCCTTTTTCATGCATGACAATACCTTATTGGTCTTCGCCAATGCTGATTAACATTTAACATTGTTGCCTAGTTTTTGTCTATAACAATTCCTAAATCCTTCTCGAGTGTTGTTTTCCCTAATTCGCTTCCATTAACCCCTTAACGCCGTTACGGCGTGCTATGCCGTCACGGGTTAAGTGGGCTTTAAAGCCGTTATGACGGCATAGCACGCCGTAACGGCTTGCAGCCCCAGGAGGTAAGTTATACTTACCTCCGCCGCGATCCGCTTCGGGAGGACTGCCTCACAGCCCAGGCAGCCCTCCCACGGCAAATGAGGCCCCCGGGGGCCATGTGATCGCTCTCAAAGAGCGATCACATGGCCCCCTATAGCTGGCTGTGGATCTGCCAGCAGGGGGACTGTTTGAAATATCAGACAGTCCCCCTGCTGGTGGGAAGTATAAAAAATAAATAAAAGACAAGTGTAAAAATAAATTAAATATATTTTTATATATATATAATATGTACAGGGCCGGTGCTAGGATTTTTAGTTACACAGGCGAAGATGCATTTTGGCGCCCCCAACCCTCATTAAAAAAAAAAAAAAAAAATGCATCTTCACCTGTGTGTCTTTCCTCCCAAGCCACAGGCACACATGCATCATTTTTCAGTCACACAGTCAAAGTCATACAGGTACACTGTCATACAAAGACAGAAATAATCATACAGAGACATACAGACACATACAGTCAGAGACATACAAGCAGAGATATACATGCATACAGAGACATGCAGGCATATAAAGACATACATGCATACAGAGGCATACCGTCATACAGACACATACATACAGACAGGCATACAGAAACATACATACAAAGACATTCAGGCACATACATACAGACATACAGGCATAAAGAAACATACATACAGAGACATACAGGCATGCAGACACATACATACATACAGAGGCATACCGTCATACAGACACATACAGAGGCATACCGTCATACAGACACATACATACATACAGAAACATGCATACA
This sequence comes from Pelobates fuscus, assembly GCF_036172605.1. Lineage (NCBI taxonomy): Eukaryota > Metazoa > Chordata > Amphibia > Anura > Pelobatidae > Pelobates > Pelobates fuscus. The sequence goes on from NC_086320.1 coordinate 41,970,488, forward strand.
AAGACATACAGGCATACAGAGACACACACATACGTACATACAGAGACATAAAGGCATACAGTTACATACATGAATACAGAGACATATATACAGACATTCAGAGACAAACATACATCCAGTTACATACATGCATACAGAGACATGCAGAAACATACGTACAAGACATACAGACACATACATACATACAGAGGCATACCGTCATACAGATACATACATACATACAGACAGGCTTACAGAAAAATACATACACACACACACACACAAACTCACAGACACATACTCGAACACACACACACTGACAGACACACACACACTGACAGACACACACACACTGACAGACACACACACACACACTCACTCACTGACAGACACACACACACACACACTCACACACACACACACACTGACAGACACACACAAACTCACAGACACATACTCGAACACACACACACTGACAGACACACACACACACACACACACTGACATACACACTCACATGCACACACACATACACACACAGTAATTAATTATCTAAATTACATTTAAATTTCCCACCCAGCCTCCCTACCTGGAGTGCTGGCGTGGGTCTTTCATTGGTGGTCCAGTGGGGCTGCTGGGAGGCGTGCGGCTGAAGTTGATTAGGAGGCGGCGAGGGAGCTCTCTGATCTCTCTGACCGGCTCCCTCGCAGGCTGTTTTCTGATGCCGCGGGAGCCGGAATATGACGTCATATTCCGGCTCCCGCGGCATCAGCAAAAGGCGCGCGAGGGAGCCGGTCAGAGAGATCAGAGAGCTCCCTCGCCGCCTCCTAATCAACTTCAGCCGCACGCCTCCCAGCAGCTCCGGGGATCCAGGAGGTGACCTGGCAGGAGGGAGCACTTCCCTCCTGCCGGTCACTGGAATTTTGCGCCCCCAGAGCCGGTGCGCCCTAAGGCGGCCGCCTGTGCCGCCTTATGGACGCGCCGGCCCTGAATATGTATATATATTATATATATAATATATATACATATTATATATATGTAACGTCATACAAAGTGTATTTTAATATTAATATAAGTATATATATTAATATTAAAATACACTTAGAATGACGTTACATATATATAATATGTATATATATTATATATATAATAGATGTACATATATATATTATATATAAATACGTATAATTAAAATAATAAATAAATTAAATAATAAAATAAATAAATAAAATATTGAAACAAAATTTTATATAAATTATATATGCATATGTAATTTCCTTCTAACTGTATTTTGTTATTAATATATATATATCGGTAACAAAATACACTTAGAATGACATTCTATATATATCTATATATATATAAAATACAAATAACCGCAAATATATATATATAGATAAATACATATAATTACATAAAAGATTACATTAGTATACACGTAAAATTTAAATACCTATAAATGCATATATATTAAAATTCTACATGTATATTTAAATAATCTTTTAACGTAATTATGTGATTTGATTAATTAAAATTTGATTGACATGCATGACAACACAGGGAGAAAGTGCAGAGAATTTAATTCGCAAGCACTATATTTGACCCTGTAACTCTCCAAGACACCATAAAACCTGTACATAGGGGGTACTGTTTTACTCGGGAGACTTCGATGAACTCAAATATTCATGTTTCAAACTGGTAAATTGTATTACAACGATGATATTTTAAGTAAAAGTGACGTTTTTTGCATTTTTTACAAGCGAACTGCACTTTTATGGTCTATATTATTGTTGTAATATGTTTTACTGTTTTAAAACACTAATATTTGTGTTTAGTGAAGTCTCCCGAGAATAACAGTACCCCCCATGTACAGGTTTTATGGTGTTTTGGAACGTTAGAGAGTCACATATAAGGCTTGCATTTCATTTTTTTCACATTGAAATTTGCCAGATTGGTTATGTTGCCTTTGAGAGCGTATGGCAGCCCAGGAATGAGAATTACCCCCATGATGGCATACCATTTGCAAAAGTAGACAACCCGAGGTATTGCAAGTGGGGTATGTCCAGTCTTTCTTAGTAGCCACTTAGTCACAAACACTGGCCAAATATTCGTTTTTTTGCTTTTTTTCACACAAAAACAAATATGAACGCTAACTTTGGCCAGTGTTTGTGACTAAGTGGCTACTAAAAAAGACTAAACATACCCCACTTTCAATACCTTGGCTTGTCTACTTTTTCAAATGGTATGCCATTATGGGGGTAATTCTCATTCCTGGGCTACCACACCGTCTCAAAGGTAACATTACCAATCTGGCAAATTTCAATTTGAAAATGTAATGTTCTATATTTGACCCTGTAACTTTCCAAAACAACATAAAACCTGTTAATGGGGGGTACTGTTGTACTCGTGAGACATCGCTGATTACAAATATGTGCATTTTTTTTGCAGTAAAACCTAACAGTATTATGACATTCACAGTTAAAATGTCAGACGGAAATGCAAATTTAAAAAAAAATCTTATTTTCTCACATTTTTTTTACTTTTATTCATAATAAATGATGTTCCATATATGAATAGTTAATGATAGATTAAAGCCCTGTTTCTCCTGAACAAAATGATATATAATAAGTGTGGGTGCATATAATTTGAAAGAGGGGAACTACGGGTGAACAGACACATAGCGCAAATTCCAGTTTTTGTTTACGTTTTGTTTTGATCAGAACGTGCACTATTGACTCCGTCCTGAAGGGGTTAAGGGTATAAGTGCATTCTTTACGCCGAAGTGAATAACTTTGAATTTTTCTACATTAAAATTTCATCTGTCATTTGAGTGCCCAGTACCACAGTCTATCTAAATCCCTCTGCAGCAAAGTAATATCTTGCTCACATTGAATACACTGTAAACACTAAACCATGACTTTCAATGCTCTTTTCAAGATTATTTATAAACATGCTAAATAAAAGGGGTCCTAGAACAGAACCCAGAGGGACACCAGTTGAAACCTCTATCCAGCTTGAAAATGTACCATTAACCCCTTAAGGACAGAGCTTCAGAAGCTTGTCTTTCACTTAATAACAACGGCATTTTTTGCATTTTTTGCTGTTTGCGTTCAACTGCCATTTGCATTTTACTAATTTATTGCACTGACGCATATTATATACCGTTTTTAAAGGACAGAAAGGGCTTTAATTAGATGTAACATATATTTACATAAATACTTATTTATTATTAAAAAATACAGAAAAATGCAAAAAAAAATGACAAATTTTGATTTTTTTTACAGTTTTTGCAATAATAATGTGTGCACAATTAGTGCAGGTTAAGGAAAGTAATTACAAATACATTCATTTAGTTGTTCTGATTTACAGAATATATAATGTGTCTGGGATTTTAAGTTTTTTTTGGTAGTTACAGGTCACAAAGCACAAGGAGTAAAATAAACTTTTAATGTGGAGCGATTTTAGAATTTGGTATGTTTGTCTTGTAAGCTTAATAGCCATAAAAGAAAACAAAATTGCCACACAAAAGTATATATTTATATAAAGTAGACACCACAGGCTATTTGAAATAATGAAATTAACACAATGGGATCAGTGTGATGAATCCAGGAGCTGGTCCAGTAAAAAAGGCTTTGGTTGAATTTTTAGAAGATGGATGGCAGTATTTATATATATGGAGTGTATACCTTTAAATCTGCTATAGGCAGAATCAATCTGATACACGCCAAATGTTATACTTTATATGGAAAAGATATTGACCATTTCATGTGTAGGAAAACAATCTGAGGAACTGTTTCCTCAATTGTACTGAAATTGGGTGTGAAAATTAGTGTATAATAGCACAGTAATTTGTGGTGTATACACCTTTAAATCCGTATAGACATAGTGAGTGGAGTGTATAAAAATAATTTACTTTGTGATCCAAAGATCTTATAAGGTAAAGATACAATGCAATTAGCTGTATTCTGTAATATAGTTTAATCAATAAAGTCCAATATATTGAAATATAGCATCCATTATATTAAAAATGACAATAGATGAGAATTGTAAAAAAATTTAACTAATTACAACTGATTAATTAGTTAAAATTGTATTTAAACCATGATATACCGACGAATCCTCATCCTGTCTCTGATGAAGTGGGGCTGACACCCACGAAACGCGTTAGACCACATCACAACCAGCGGGGTACGGACGCAGATTGTAGAACCAGCAGCTGTTTTTTTTTTCCACCGAGCACAGAGCATTCTGAGACCAACCGGCAAACAACGTGCAGCACCCAGAGTGAGGTCTGGGACGCACGCCAACCTCACGGACAGCCGGCAGATAGTAACTGTTTCTGCAACATACTATCCACATCCATCCAGATCGGTCCCTGTGGTTAAATCGGAATCACCAATACAGATGTGCTGGTAACATTCTTGCAAACCATCCCTGGCTGTTATTTTTATATTTTTATAACTTTCATTGATTTTAATACTTTGTATACTTCTGGCACAGTCACTTTTTGCCTAAATAAAAAGTTGTATTTTTTACAATTCTCATCTATTATCATTTTTAATATAATGGATGCTATCTTTCAATATATTGGACTTTATTGATTATACCATATTACAGAATACAGCTAATTGCACTGTATCTTTACCTTATAAGATCGTTGGATCACAAAGTAAATTATTTTTATACACTCCACTCACTATGTCTATATGGATTTAAAGGTGTATACACCACAAATTACTGTGTTATTATACACTAATTTTCACACCCAATTTCAGTACAATTGAGGAAACAGTTCCTCAGATTGTTTTCCTACACATGAAATGGTCAATATCTTTTCCATATAAAGTATAACATTTGGCGTGTATCAGATTGATTCTGCCTATAGCAGATTTAAAGGTATACACTCCATATATATAAATACTGCCATCCATCTTCTAAAAATTCAACCAAAGCTCCTGGATTCATCACACTGATCCCACGGTGTTAATTTCATTATTTCATATTTTCAGACAGAGTTTTGGTGAAATCTCTGCCTATATCCAGTTTTGAGCGACTCCATCCACCAGTCAGACTCCCTCATTCCTGTGTGTTGCACTAGGCATACCAGATTAACCCAAACACAAGCTATTTACCTAAGATTGTTTGACACTTTCTACGTAGCCATTTTACCGCCAACCTCTGCTAAATATTGGAGTAAAATTGTGTTTTTTGGGGGTTTTCGCACACAAACTTATAACTTATAACTTATATTGATAAAGTGCGTTCCCTTCTCTAATGGCCTGGCAACACATGTATAAGACTGCTGCAGTGGGGCAGTGGTTAGGCAAAACAGGGCTCCGTGGAACAACAATTCAGGGCATGCAAAACGTAAGTTTCCATTAAGTAGGAACCGAGCTCAGTTGCGGTAAAGAGAGTCTCTATAGCTGCAGTCCCCGGGTTTGCTAACAGCCGCACTTTGACACAGACTGTGTGAAGGAATTTTGCAGTGTCTCTGCCTTTGGGCCTGCAGGGGCACAGTCTCTGTCTGTGTCGGTCCTCCATAGTCAGCCGATGCCGGCTCGGAGAATTTGGCATGTGGGCTCGGGACGGTGGTAGGGTGCGTGGTTTGATTGGCTTCTGTCTCCCAGGGAGGGTCTCCACATGGTCTAGTCCTCTGTACAGAGCCGCTCGATATGCCGATTGACCTTGCTGTCTTCGGGAGTCTGTAGTAGCTGGGATATGCTCCGTTGGTTGAGGGCTTTAGGTGCCGCCGAGCGGTTAGCGGGTCGGGCGTACTTTAAAGTCCCGTGTTGGCATGCACGAGGGCTGGTGTTGCGCCCGCCATGTATGTAATTACCTGCCTCCCCGATCTCGCACCTCGCCTTCGTCTGCGGGCCCCTCTGGGGTCTTGGGGCGGATCACTGCTCATTTGACGCCGGGTGGCAGAGCAAATCCACGCCGCCATTGCTTTTATCGCCTGCCTGTAGAGCCATCCCCTGGTGCAGAACTTGGTCCACAGACCGGTGCACAGCCGTTCGTAGAATTCCAGCGTGCAGTCGGGTGGTCTAACAGGTAGGCTTTTAGTCGTGGGTTGTGCTTGTGGCGCCATCTTGCTTGGGCCTCTACCGCCTTGTTGTCCTGTTAGTGTTTAAGTTAATTTCTCACGTGCAAGCGGGTCCTTTGCTGGGCGATCGGCCGCCTCCCCCAGGCTGCAGGTTCCACTTCAGTTTAGGCCGCGTGGCCGAATCGAGTGCCCGTGTGACTTGTCGGTACCGTTTTGGTCCTGGTGTGGTCCAGTATCCGTCTTTGGGCACCATGGGCTATTGGCATGGGTCGTTTCTGTAGGGTTCTCGTTTTTATGCCCTCTGATGCACTAGCTCTTAGGGAACACGTCCGGCCATCTTGGCTGTCAGGCCCCGCCCCCATTTTGTGCATTTTTTTACATACGGATTGCATTTTTGCTGGGCATTTTGTATATTTCATATGTGCCACTAAGTTCAAACCCCCCAAATTATGCTCAGCTAAGTCTTCTGAGTAAAAGGACACCCCCATTGTATGTCTATGGCACTATTTCGTGAAGTTACAGTGCCATACAGGAGACCTGTCCTTTTCAGTATTCACAGTAGAATTTTGAGAGACGGATTTAATGAGCCTATGCTTCCATTTGGGGTATTATAACAGTTTGACTGTTCAAAAAACACCCACAAAGGCCTACCATTTGTAAAAGTAGACACTCCAGGGTATATCATAAGGTGCATATTGTGCCTTAGCACGCCCCCATTTTTTCACCAATATATGCCAAAGTATGTGGTAAAAAATAATTTGGGGCATTTTTTTACATACGGATTGCATCTTTGCTGGGCATTTTGTGTATTTCATATGTGCCACTAAGTTCAAAACCTCCAAATTATGCTCAGCTAAGTCTTCTGAGTAAAAAGACATCCCCAATGAATGTCTTTGGCACTATTTTGTGAAGCTACTTATGGAGACCAAGCATATCAGTTTTTAAAGAACTTTTAATTTTGACGCTGGGCCTATGTGCAATTTCCAAGCATCTTTGCAGGCTTTAAATTCAAACTACCCCGCAAAGGCCTACCATTTCTTAAAGTAGACACCCCAGGGTATTTCAAAAAGCATATTTTGAACCTTAGCGTGGGATAATTTTTCCGCTAGCTTGTACCAGGTGTAGTGGTAATAAGCGTTTTTTCTGCCTTTTTGACACACAAAGTGAGTTTGCACAGTATATTTTGCAAACCTTATGTGTGCTACGACTGTATAATACTTGATATGTTGCTCAGCTATGTCAGCTGAGTACAAAAATACTCCCTTATGTACCTTTGCCAGGTATATGTGGACATCGGAGGGGCACATTTGGGACACAGCCATTCCATTTTTTTTCAAACTTTAAATTTTTACGCTGTGCCCATGTCCCATTTTAGAGTATTTTACCAGGCTATATAATTCAAACTACCCCACAAAGGCATACCATTTCTTAAAGAAGACATCCCAGGGTATTTCAAAAGGCATATTTTGAACCTTAGCGTGGGATCATTTTTCCGCTAGCTTGTACCAGGTGTAGTGGCAATAAGCGTTTTTTTCTGCCTTTTTGACACACAAAGTGAGTTTGCACAGTATATTTTGCAAACCTTATGTGTACCACCACTCTATAATACTTTATATGTTGCTCAGCTATGTCGGCTGAGTACAAAAATACCCCCGTATGTACCTTTGCCAGGTATATGTGGACATCGGAGGGGCACATTTGGGACACAGCCATTCCATTTTTTTTCAAACTTTAAATTTTTACGCTGTGCCCATGTCCCATTTTAGAGTATTTTACCAGGCTATATAATCCAAATACCCCATAAAGCCATACCATTTCTTAAAGAAGACATCCCAGGGTATTTCAAAAGGCATATTTTGAACCTTAGCGTGGGATCATTTTTCCGCTAGCTTGTACCAGGTGTAGTGGTAATGAGCGTTATTAAATGTATTTTTTTAACTTTTTAAAACTTTTTTAACTTTTTAAAACAATTTTTTATTTTTTGTTTTGCTTATTAATTTTTTTAAAGTTTCCTAAACTTTCGTAAAACTTTTTTTTACAGATTTAAAATTTTTCTAAGCTTTTTTTTTTACCGTTAACGCCTAACTAGCAGTAAGCAGCACTAACAGTAAATTCCCCATTTTCCCATAACTCCCACCCACCCCAGCTAGCAAAATATTTAATTATACAATATTAAAATTATTTAATTAAATAAATGTAACCCCTGAGGGTTAAAAAATAAATAAAAGTTAATCGTCAGGGGTTAAAACAAAAATTAGATCACAGTATAATACTGTGATCTGTATTTTGATCACTGTAGGCAGTGATCGACTGGCAGGGAAGGGGTTAATTTTTATTTGGACTGGGTAAAGGGTTTATTTTTTGTATTTTTTACTTAAACGTTATTAAAACTTTTTTTTTAAACTTAATTTTTTTACTTTTTAAAGCTTATTTTAAAACTTTTTTTTAACGTGAACCCCTAGTAAGCCTAACACTAAATCCCCCAATTCCCCACTAACTTCCACCCTCCCTAGCTAGCTAAATTTAGAATTTTAAATTATTTAAATTAATTAATAAAATAAATTTAACCCCTGAGGGTTAAAAAAAAAAAAAAAAAAAAAGAATTAACCCTCAGGGCTTAAAAAAAAAAAAAAAAAAAAAATCAGATCATATTAAAATGTAATCCCTGCCAATTGATCACTGTAGTCAGTGATCAATTGACAGGGAAGGGGTTAATTTTTTATTAAAATGGGTAAAGGGGGGTGGGATTTTAATTTTACTTTATTATTTTTTACACTAGGGGGCAGGATCAGCACTGATCCGTCTCCCTGCACTTCACACTGAACCCGGAAGTGCAGGGAGGCGGAAGGTAAGTATACAGAGCACATGTGCCCGCTCTGACATGCTGTCAGAGCGGGCACATGTGCTGGGGCAGCACTATCGGGTGCTCCCGGTCTACCTCTAATTCAGAGGCAGACCGGAGCACCATTAACCCCACGATCGCCGCAATTGCGGGTTAATTTTACCGCGTGACGGACGAGGTCCGTCACCCGTCGTTAAGGGTATCCCCAGGATGACGGACCTCGTCCGTCACCCGTCCTGAAGGGGTTAATGACAACTCTATTTTTAAGCCAATGTTCTACCCAAGAACAAGAATGTTCATCTAGACTGATTTATTTGAACACTAATCTATTGTGTGGAACTGTATCAAACGCCTTTGCAAAATCCAAATAGATCACAGCCACTGCAAAACCCTGATCTAGACTTCTACTTACTTCTTAGTAGAATGCAATCAAGTTAGTTTGACATGATAAACACATTCTTCAAGGAATTCTTGAATATTATCCCTTAATAACCTTTCAAATAACTTTCCAAGAAGTTTTGCTCACAGGTCTATAATTTCCAGGCAATTATGTTAAACCCTTTTAACCCTGAATATAGGAACCACATCTGCCATCCTCCAAAACACTTCCTGAAAGAAAATAATCTTGAAAGATTAAAAACAGAGGTACACATTTATTTCCCTAAGTACTCGTGGATGAATACCGTCAGGCCCTGGAGCTTTGTTTATATTAACTTTCTTTAGTTGCTGCAACACCTTGTCTTGAGTTAGCCAATTACAATTGTTCTGCACGTTTTTTGCTGCAATCATTTGCATATCTATTGCCATAGGTTCTTCCTTAATATATACGGAGGAGAAATAGCTATTTAAAATTTCTTCCTTTTCATGGTCTTCCTTAACTCCACCATTCTGGTTCTTAGTGTACCTACACTTTCATTTTTTTGTCTTTTTAGAATTTATGTACTTAAAAAAACGCTTTGGGTTGGTTTTGCACTCTTTGGCTATCATTTTTTCATTTTGAAGTTTAGCGAATCTAATCGCCTTTTTGCACACATTATTGGCTTCATTATATCTTTTATAAGATGCCTCTGATTTGTCCGGTTTAAAGGCTTTGAATGCCCTTTTCTTATTTTTAATTTCTTGATTCACATTCTCACTAATTGGTTTCAATATGTCTTTTATATTTATTACCCAATGGTACTGAGAAGTGTACATTTTTTATATTTGTTGGAAGATATTCCATTTATCCTCAGGGTTCTTTTCACTAAGGAGTTTATGTTGATCAATATATTGTAAAGCTCACCTTAACTTATTGAAATTGGCCTTTTAAAAATGATATGTTTTAGTATACCCAATGTGCTTTTGTTTTTTTGAGTTTATTTCAAAGGACACTATATTGTGATCACTATTTCCCAAGTGCTCCCCTACTTGAATGTTGGTCAAAAGATCAACGTTGTTTGTTAGAACCAGGTCCAGACAAGCGTCCTTTCTAGTTGGTGCTTGTACAAGTTGTGACATGGTGTCATTTAACAAGTTCAAAAACCTGATTCTCCTTGCTGAACTACTAGTCCCTCTGTCCCAGTTTATGTCCGGGTAATTCAAATATTCAATAATTAACGTGTTACCCAGATTTGCAGCTTTCTCAATTTGCTCAAACAGCTGTTGTTCCTCATCACTATTAACATATAAAAATAAAAAAGAGAAGTTAAGAGAAAACCATACAACTCACTTAAATGGTAGAGGAACAGTATTTTCTACCCAGACAGACTCTGACAAGGCTTAGATGGTGACTTACTCAAATTAGAGCTTGGCCCCTAGTAAAAAAGGGCCATATCAGCTCTACCAGGCAGCCAATCCATGTATGCACTATACAAATCACATAAAATAGCAATATGCTATAATGCAACAATGAATTATGAAACCTTGGCGTGACAGTGAACATAAATTAACAAGACTTTAAGTGCAATAACACTAACAAAATAAGCAAACATCTAACAAAGTACGAGTTGAGCATGGGAGGTACAATTCAATAGACTGTAAGCTCGTTTGAGCAGGGTCCTCTTCAACCTATCGTTCCTGTAAGTTTTATTGTAATTGTCCTATTTAAGGTTAAATTCCCCCTCTTATAATGTAAAGTGCTACGAAATCTGTTGGCGCTATATAAATGCCAATAATAATTTAACAGTAATACTATAGGAAAGGGAGGTAAGAAGAGACATAATTAAACAGTGACTAGCACACGATAACATTAGGAGTACACATTTGTATTTCAAATCGCTAAAAAGTTCCTTTAACCCCTTAAGGACACATGACGTGTCTGACACGTCATGATTCCCTTTTATTCCAGAACTTTGGTCCTTAAGGGGTTAAATGTCTGTGATCAGGCATTCCTTTAAAGGAGTTATAGAAAGTATACTCCATGCACGATAAGACTGATGACCATACCTCCACCCCTTCAAAACAAAACAAATTCTACACATTAAATATGTTTCACTAGTTAAAATACTTGGTCTTTAGCTTGGTACTGCTAATTCTTTTTACTACCCACCACCTACATGTCCATGTTAACTGACTATTAGCACTGCAGCTGTTTTGCACTAGATTCTCCATGATGCACAGGGATCCATTTAGCTAGCAGAGTATCATGCAATATGCAGTGAACAACTGCATTTACCAATGAATTGTAAGTATAAATTTATTTCTAAAATGTTTAGAAATTCAACAACTCAAATATGAATGAAATACTTTATTAACCATCACACAAAGACAGTTGCTTTTTGTTAAAAAGAAGACAAAAAAAATATAAAGGGTGCATTTTCTATCTTAACAGTCCATATATCAAATAAAAAAAAATGAAAAAATGAAAATAAAAGAGTCAATACGTTTAATTTCTCATGGCCAGCATGGCGTTAATATCCCAAATGAGATTCCTTAATTGATCCATGATTTGCTTCAGCTGCTGATTTTTCTGTTTTAATTTCTGTAAGAAAACAAACTGTAAGATATCCGGAGGATTGAGGATACAGTTCTAGTAAAAATAAATATTCCTTATTGCTGCCGGAACTTCAGTTTCAACAAAATAACAACAGATGAAAGTGTTATACAGTATGCATATTCTATAGTAGAATATCGATGAAGATACTCACAATATATAGAGCAGTATTGCTCAGTCCAGGAATCCAGAATATTAAAGGACAAATTGCACTTTAATAAAATAATAAAGTTACAAGCAAATAATAAATTAGCTTGTAGCTTTATTTTCATTAAATTTTGAGATTTTTTATATTCCTGTATTATTCTTTAGCTGTTACCAGGATAATCCAGAGGGGAGTATTTTACTACCGAACACGATCACTGAGCACAGAATACTGCTCTGTGTATTGTGAGTATCTGCACTGAAACTTGCTCATAGAATATGCAAACAGTACAAAGCTACTGCAGATCATTTTCTTCTTGTCTTTCCGCTTGGGACAATTGAACATGGTGGACCACATTTTGTATTCGAGGTGGGGATCCTACTGCCAACACCATTTCTGATAGAGCCGAACACGTGAGTTTGCTACTTTTTTTTTCCACACAATAATATACAGTTACATCAACACTATATGTAGATTTTCTCTTTATCTTGAGGAATATATTGTTGTGAGCGATTACAAGCAAATAGCAGAAATGCAGCAGCAGTTTTATTTCTAAAGCACAACTTTAAAGTGCCTGCTTCATTTTTTAAAAGGTAGTTTTGGCAAATTACAGGGTTGTTTTGCCTTATAAGTATTGCGGTCACCCCCTGCGTAAAGCATTTTATCTTGCTATTTATTCCAGTTCCCGTGATAGGTATTATTGATGGCGCTGCTGAAACAACCTAAAATGTATTCAAACATTCACACAAAAGTGTACAGTTTTAATCTTTCAAGGCTACTTAAAAAAACTTATTGAATTCAAAGCAAGGTCTGGAGAAATGACATACCTTATTTACTTCAAGAATTTCACGCCTTTCTTCACTTGCAAACCGAAGCTGGCTGGCAGTATCACGGTCATCATGTTTAGAGTAATCTTCTTCAATATATGGAATAAGTTGCTGTGGGTTAACACAATAACATTGTTAGTTTTGGTTAGCTGCTTTAAAAGGGGTATGTAGAAATCCACACTTTTTATCCTGCAACTGGGTGCCTCCATCCTAGCTCCCTGTCAATCATTGTTACAAGCTCTGTCTTTTCCACATGGCAGTCAGCATAGAGAAAGCATACAGAAAAGAGGAGAAATCCGTAGAGTGTACAAATCAAGGAATATCTAGGAATATAGGTATATGTACGTATTCCTAATGGTATAGTGTTCCTTTAACCCCTTAAGGACCAAACTTCTGGAATAAAAGGGAATAATTATATGTCACACATGTCATGTGTCCTTAAGGGGTTAAACCTTGAAAGTTTTACGTGAGAGATTGAGGTCACCTTGAGTGGGTAGAGTTAACACACTCTTCGAGTGCCTGGTTTATTCTGAATGGTTGATTGTAGGCTATGCAACAACAGGTTGGTGCTGACGAAGTATAGATCACATAATTTTTGTATATTTATGTGGACACGTCGCTTTGAGGAGGTCTATGCAAAAAAAAAAAAAGTGTGTGCGGTCTCGCGTGCAGGGAGTGCAGCTTAGTGTTAGCAATGTGGAGATGAAATGTTATTCTCTATAGAGAATTATACTAGTCAGGTTTGTATGGCATGTGCACTTTAACTTAGTAAAAAAAAATGCCTAACAAGACTTCCAGTTTTAGGTTCTTTATATTGTATTCTAACGTTTAGTCTGTAAAAAATGTAAATTATATATGAAAGCCTAAAAAAAAAAACATATGAGGTTTTTCAAAATACAATTGAATACAGTGTACCATACACAAAATACAATACAAAGTAATCAAAATACAATTGAGAAGATGTGATTGTAGCTTGTCTAGTGCTGGTTGGGACTTGCCTCTATCGATACAGGATCCAGGCCGGCGCAGTTTTCATTGCACTTATCATAAACCAGTCGTAGCTTGCGGAACAGTATGGAAAGCTGACGCAGATGTTCCTGCAGTTTTCCTAACCTGTCTTGGTAGGTACCTGTGTGATACGTAACACCATTCGGAAGCTATAAAATATGAGACATGGAAAAGATAGAAAGACACACTTTTATTAAAAGGTTATTTTTTTCGCACAAGTAATGGATTTAAATTACATGTAAAATCAGACTTAATCGTCATGTAGTTCACAACAGTCTACAGTGCAAAACGTATTCTTCACGTTTAGGTGAAATTCTAACTGTAATTATAGCCACATGATGAGTTGAAGAGCATTAGTGTATTATGCAGTGCTTAGCCTTTCAATCAATTCATATTTTCTGCTATTTATGTTATTTTAAAGACTGAATTACATGTATATGCACAAGATAAAGTATGATAAGTTTGTGTATACATGCACTGTGTTATTATGCAGGCTTTAATATACCAATAAAAGCACTCTTTGAAAATATTACTCTACTCTTAATTTGACTCCTTTACCTAGAATTGCATGGAGTTATTATTTTGACTGCTAAAATATTAGCACACATTTATCAATCAGAAGTATACCCAATTATGTGAAATAATAAATTAATAGAGGTGCCTGTTTCAAATATCTTGGGTACTACATGTAATAGGCTGATATGTTTTCAATAGTCTTCTATATCTCATAAATACTGTTTGCTCACATTCCAATGTACAATGCTTTGGAAATATTCTTTGTGGGTGGACCACATGTAACAATTCAGTAAAGACGTGTAAAAGAAAATGGTCCATCACTGGCAGATGGATGTCAATAGATGTAGGATAATTAGAAAAAGAAATCTGTGCAGATCAAAGCTGTCATTGCTTGCACTTCAAGGTGAGGTTGGGTAGTAGTCGTGCAAGTTGAGTATATATGGTTCAAACAGAATAGTTGTGCTGCTTGCCAGGGAGAGGAGTTCAGCAGAGTGTGAGACATTAGTAGAATATTTGAACATACCAAAAGGATGTGCTGCTGGATAGGTGTTGGGTTTTAACAGAACGCCTTTTAATGCTGGAATGAAGTGTGCATATAGAAAGGTAACGTGACACCAATGTCTTCCTGGGCAGATGACTTCTTTTGTGTATTACATTGAATTTTTTTTATATTGGAGGAGAGAATTCTATTCATTACGCAAAAAGGAACTGCCTTGATTAATAATGGATATCCTTCCAGCAGAATATGAATGCTAAATTACTTTTAAGTATAACCCAGCAGCATGAAGATATCCATAATTATTTCAATTATAGAATATTCTCATTTGGAGGGCAAGGGCCCGCTATATCTACTGTAAATAAACCAAACACTTTTGTAGTCCCTGGTAATGAAATTATTCCAATACATCAGGCTTCCCCTAACTCCGGACCTCCACATGTTGCTGAACGACAACGATCAGGATTCTCAGCCTATTTCATTCATAGAATCATGTAGTTGTAGTTCGGGAACATCTGGAGGGCCGGAGTTTGGGGGAAGCCTGCTATACATCAACGTCATTACCAACTATCCAACCAAATGTCACATAGCGGGATAAATAAGGCAGTTTTGTGTTCTGGAAACAAATAGTGCTTCTCGGCACTGTATGGAAAGAAGGCATTGCTAACCAGAAACAGGGACGCTTACTTGGTGCCATCACCTGTTGGGTAAGGGATGCATGTGGAAATGGGAATTGCCAGCAATGAAGAGAGGGATCAGCAATGCACCTACTAGTGAGAGGGTGTATGGGAGCAAATAGAATGGGGGTGCATCTGGCCACAAAAAGAGGGTTCTGCAACATAATTGTGGGATTAGTTGGACACATGTAACGGGAAGTTCCAAGCTAGTAATAGTGATTCTACCCTTATCAGTGCTAAAAAGATGAGCAGATATTACAACTTTGTGATTCCCTTTTACCTTTGCCTGGGAGAAGGAAAGTACTAAACCATGGTGGTCCGGTGGAGAAGTCCTAGTGGTCCATGTGGTGAGAGTGAACTCTAGCAGCTCCTTAGGCTAGAGTTCGGAGCGTTGCTGTGGTAACCGCAGCAATGCTCCAAGCTCACAAGAGGAGAACCCGGCAGAGCTGCAAGTTAGAGCTCCCCCGCTGCCAGTATTACAGATCTCTGATCTCCCCTCCAGTCCGGCAGAGCCGGCAGGGGAGACGAAGGCACGGTTCCCGTTGCTATGATCACATGATCATAGCACCGGGTAAACATTTCACGGCACAACTGTGTGCCCGGGCGCCGCGGCACACAGTTTGGGAACCTCTGGGTTATTGTGTTGGGGTATGAAAGCGATATGAAGCAGGTATTGCTGGCCAGAAAGAAGGGCTCAGTAGTGTAATTATAACTTGTAAAAATGTAAAGAAGCAATGGGCTTACAGTCAAAATGCAATTGGTAACTGACACAGTAACTCACTGAAATGAGAATTCAAAGTGAATTCTGTATGAATTTCACATTTATCGTCAAAATAGCCAAACTGGAAAAAAAAAAAAAAACTATTAGTCAGTTATAATTTCAGTTTGGCTACTCTGGCCTTAAATGAGAAAATCACTTTAGTAAAAACCCCTGAAAGCTGGGGTATGGAAAGAGACATACCAAGGTGTTCCTGGCCAAGAAGATGGGTTCACTAGTGGGTGGAAGTGTGCAGATGTATGGTCAACATGCTATAGGTCAATGTGTGGTGGTATTACTGTCCAGGTCAGTCGGGCTCAGCGCTGTCCAGGTCAGTCGGGCTCAGCGCTGTCCTGGTCAGTTGGGCTCAGTAGTACTGGGACTGTAGTTGTCAGACAGGTCACCTGCATGTTTCTCAGCAGCTGGAAGATCTCCATGGTCCTAAACACAATATCCTGCACGGTCTCCTGCCCGATCCTGCACAGGGACGCCGTGTTCACCTCCCGGGCCGCAGCCTGAGCCCCGGGGAAACCTCCCGGACATGCCACGGCGGCACCCGCCATCCCCGCTCCCGACAGCGGTGGAGTGGACATCTCACCCTTCACCGCCCCGCTGCGGGTGGTAAGTACGGGCAGGAAACGCACTATGTACTCTACCAATATGTCGGCGGAAAGGCGACGATCCAAGATGGCGTGCGAAACGAACATGCGCGATAGCAATGAAAAGATTTCCGACCTTCTCAAGATGGCCGAAGGGAGTCAAGTGACGTGCAGTGCCATCCAAAATGGCCGTTGTTCTATCAAAAAACCGTATAGAACACCGTGTTTAGACACTCAGGGAACTCCATGCCCACTCTCAGAATGTGGTGGGAACCGGTCAGAGAAACACCACCCTGGCTGTTTAAATATAATTAATCGATAAAAGTAAAGGGGCATAATATGTGAAACAGATAATCATTTATTAAAGATTAATAAAATAAAGATTTATTTCAAACTTCATGGCAAATTACCTGAATTGGAAAAATTATCCAAAAGGGTTTACTCCCTAAAATCTATTTGAATGGCAAAATTTCAATAGTAATTAAATTGAAATGGCAAAAATTCTATAAAAATTAAGTCTGAATTGCAAAATGTCAATACAAATGTAATCCGAATGGCAACATTTCAATAGTAATTAATTTTAAATGGCAAAATTTTAATAAAAATTAAATCTGAATTGCAAAATTTCAATAGTAATTAATTTGAATGGCTACATTTTGATAAAAATTTAATCTGAATGGCAACATTTCAATAAAAATTAAATCTTCAGTTTTGCAATTAGTAGAATTTCAGTTTTCTACAATCTGGACCAGGAGTCAGTCATATTTTCAATTTGGCTATTTTTGCCAATAAAAATAAAAAAAAAGCCATATTTTAGTGAATAATTGTACATATGACACATAGAAATGCATATATATATATATATATATATATATATATATATATATATATATATATATATATATATATATATATATATATATATATATATAGTTGTTGCACTCAATTTAATAAAACAAAAACTGTTAAATTAAGTATGAATTTTAAAGAGGTTTTTTTTTTATCTGCTACAAATACAGTATTGTTTTTTCTTAACAGAATTTACCCTCCAGATATTACATGTTACACACCCGTGACCTATTCGCACCATCAATGCTGTATCTGAAAATTCTACCAAGGCAAATTTTGTTAGACTTTTGATATTGGCCTATTGAGTTCAATAATGTTATATTAAAAACTAAATTATTAATTAGGTCAGGTAATAACTTAATGATTTTTTTTACTTCAGTGGCATTACCTGCACAAAAAAAGGATTTGTTAAATTTGGATTGCTTTGATAACTATAGCCCAAATCCAGACAAATGTCCTTACACTGTCATTAAAAAAATAAAAATTGAATGCGTCTTTGTGTAAAGTTTTTATAGCATGTTTATCAAACATCACCCGCCTACCTTTGAATCATCCCTGTTAAAAGTGCTCTACTGCTACATCTTTGCTTTAGATTAAACTGACCAATTGCTCACTTTATTTAACCCTGCTGCAACTCATGCACAAGTTGGTGAAGTCAACTATCATTGACCTGCCAATTCTTCCTTCAGACCTGCCCACCTTCTGGCTAAAAGGTGGGCCAGTCTACAAGAAGAATTGTCAGGCCAACCTGCTGCGTATGCATGCTAGGAATCATTCAGGTTGGCCCAACAAGATCAGGACAGCAGACAAGACCATGAAATAAGGACTTTACCACTGAAATTGGGATGGTTGGGAGTTCTGCATTCCCCCCGACAGTTCTGGATAAAACAGGACTATCCTGATTTCATTTTCCCATCTTGCCATCCTTGGTTTGTTCCAGAATACGGAACATCAGAGAACTGTCTCCAGCAAGCACAGTGAGAGTGCATCATTAGACAAACTCTTGGTGTGCTTGGGGAACTAGGACCATGCACAGAGCATTTCAGCAGTACTCTGCATATGTGTTGTCACAAGTGAGGCCGACCAGAGAGGTTGTCAGTCAATCTTCCCCATTATGGGTGGAACCCATTATGCTCATTATCAGTGTCACTACCATGTACTATATGCCCATGCACTCTGTGTCCCAGGTTCATACATAGTTACATAATTGTCTAGGTTGAAAAAATCAAGGCACTTTTTCTAGTTCTGCAATATCCTTCTTTAAAACTGGTGCCCAAAATGCAATGGCAGACCAGCATTACATACTGTTGCCTACTTTGTGATCTATAATTGGTCCCAAGTCCTTTTCCTTTAATGTAAGCTCTAACTCTACTCCATTTAATGTAAAAGTGGCTTGTGGGTTCTTATTCCAAAATTCTTGACTTTGCATTTATCTGTATTGAATCTCATCTGTCACCTGCCTGCCCAAACCCCAATTTATCCAAACCCCTTCTGTAGAGAAGTTATATCATAATCAGACTGTATTTTCTTACCTAGTTTTGTGGCATCTACAAACACGTACAAATGACATTCAATGTTTACTTCGAAACCATTTATAAATAGATTAAAAAGAAGTACACTCCACTTACCACTTTTGTCTAATTTGAGAATTTTCCATTTACGACATCTTTAAGCCAGTGTTCTATGCAAGAACATGATGTTTCGTCTAAACTAACTGATTTCAGTTTTAATAGTAACCTGTTGGGTGGAACTGTGTCAAACTCCTTAGCTAAATCCAAGTAGATCACATTTTAGTGGATCACCCTGATTTATATTTCTACTAATTTCTTTGTAGAATACCTACCAGTATTGAGAGGTGCACCACCTTTCTGGAAAAGCCTTAATGTAGAACTAATGAAAAGAAAGAGAGCAGGATTTTTCCCAACATTATTTACACACAAACATGAGTTTATTCAGTAAACACCCAAATGTAGTGAATTAAAAAGTTGTTAATGTAGCTGAGTTTAAAACGTTTTTGTCTTGCTTTCTCTCACATGGTGAATTATGGTGAAAAGTTGTGCAATATAACCTAAAGCTAAATAATAACTTGACAAATCTTTTTCAATTCACTACAATTTTTCTAGTAAATAAACCTTTTTTTTTTTTATAAATCGGAAGACTTCAATGTTTAGTTTTAGGAAGCCGAGATCTCAGATCGACCAGGACAGGGGCTTATTTAACACAATTATTGGTAACAATAAGAAGAACTGTCTTTAGTTGAAGTTTATTAATTAAAACCGGGCAAGTCATGGTATTGGATCCTAAAAGTTGGCATGCACTGTATTGGAAGTGAGAGGTCTCTTCCAATGCACAAGTCGTACTGGAGCACTAGCACGAGGGCTTGGTCCAGACTGAATTTCTATTGAATCCAAGAAATTGTCAATGTTACAAGCAGAATGTTAAGACATTAATGTGGGTCATACAATAAAGTATCATGGATTAGGTCAGAAACTCCAATATAAAGCCAAGATGATTTGGAAGGACTACCACAGGCAAGAGGCAAGTGGAAATTATCCTAAAAATCCAAGCTAAAGCGAAGAGCAGATGGCTGAAAATTATTATTTATATTGCTAAATCATACCAATGGACAAACGACCAATTCATGAATGATGACACAACAGACATTTTGTACATGGAAGATGCATAATGGTTTTGGAGGGGGATGATTTCTGATTTTTGGTGTTATATGCCACTGCTACAATGTGTTTTTGCAGGAAATGTCTTTAGAAATTCACAAATAAATGCTAGATGTCTGTTTTCTATTTACTCTCTCTACGTTGATCATGCTTATATAGTATGTTAAGGTGACTGACAATTTCTTCTGCACATGTCCACCACATGGTTTTATTGACATGACCTATTTCACTTTTAATCACAAGAGACTCATACAGGTCACCAATCTCCTAATTGACAAACTTTGGAACCTAGAACCTAAATAGTACCCAAATTGCAGTGGAACCAATTATGTCCTGTAGAGACCCTTATCACACGTCCCTGTTTGGCTGAAAATGTTCTTTGGACCATTAGCTTTGGGTAATTAAAATAGATTGCTCCAGGAAAGAAAACGTATTTAGCACACCTTGTGTATAGCTCTGAATATATAACCTAGCAATTTAAAAAAAATGTTCTCAGGATTTAAACCTTAGGCCATTTGTTCATTATGAACGCAATTTTACGTACTTGTTAATTAGATACAACGGGTATTTTCTATGCCCTTGCTATTTAGAGTAACCATGAGGCTAAAATGTAGGGTGACCGCAAACATGTACAGGTACAAATGTTGCATAATGTTGCAGGGGGTAGGCAAACTTTTTGGAGTACTGTGCCAAAACAAGATTTTGAAGTCTCTTGGAGTGCCACTTTTTTTTAAATTGAGGTGTGAATGTTGCCCTATTTTTCTTGTGTTATTTATGGGTGCTGCAGTTGCTTTGTAGATTTGTACTTGTGCATATGTAGGCTGTTATAGTGTACAGTATACGCTCATGAGTAGTTGTGGTATTGTGTATTATATCTACGAATGTGGGATGTGTATCGGGGCTGCTTGTGTAATTGTGTGTGGATGATATGTCACATTGTGTGTTTGGTGTGTATGCATGTGGCTGCTTGGGGTATTGCATGTGAAAGGTTGCTGCTTGTGGGGTTGGTTGTTTGCATGTATGTAGATTATCAGTGGTGTTGTGGTTGTGGTAGTAGGGACTGTGTTTGTGTGTGGGCTATTTGTATTATTTGCATGATGGGGAGGCTTCTTCGGCAGCTCTGTGTATATCTATGTTGGTGGCTTCTCTGGAGTCTAGTGGGGTTTGTGCTTGCCAGGTACAGGTCACGGGCAGGAGTTGTGATAGCTGCTGCAGGCTGCTTTACTTCAGTGTGGACTGCCATTCACAAGTGCCGTGATGAAGTGATCTGTGATTACTTCCTCTAAGTGCCGCAATGCATACATTGATGATTGCCCCTTACCACTCAGTTTGCACTAAGGACTCCTAAGAGATCAGAGCCTGTTTGGCTCGGGCATTCTTTAAGTGCTTTGCAAAGGTACCTCAAGTGCCATGTTTGGCATACAAGCCATAGGTTGCTGACCCTGTCTTACATTATTAATGCACTGTAACTTGGCTAGTGCTTCATTGCTAACAAATTGCAAAAATAGAGCAGAGGATTCGCACTCAATTCACTCAAGACAGGATACTGAGCTGAACCAAGGGCCAGCACAAATCCAGGAGATTATAAATACCAGTATTAGAAAAAGAGTCCAGGCCCTCCAATGTCTTCAGGCACCTTTATTATAACATGTGGAACACTGCAACGTTTCAACTCTCAGTGGAGTCTTTGTTAAGCTGTTTGCCAACTGGTATTAATGGCTAACAAAGGTAAGTTAGATATCAGGAATGGCATAATTCTCATAAGGAGACATTTCTGTGTATGGCTGAATGGTGTGTGTATGTGACATTTGGTGTCTGAGAGCTGGAGGAGAGGTTTGGGGCATGTTTTCATTTGCCCCCCCCCCCCCTCCTGCTTACCTTGCGTTATCTCTGGTGGTCCCCTGGAGCTGTGGAGGACATTCTCTGGTGGTCCAGTGGAGTACATTCCCTGGTTGTTCAGTGGGGGAGCATTGTTGTCTGCTGCTCCATCGGATGTAGGTCACTTTAAAAGCTTGCTCGCAGATCCGGCAAACAATCATTGATTCAGACGGTTGCGGTAAAGTTTTCCGTCATGCCAAAGCATGAGTTGGCATGGGATATGTGTTATAAGTTGTTTTTGTATACGTTGGGATAACATATATTGTAGGCTGTAACCATCACCAGACCGGGACATAGGGTGTCATAAAAAGTATTGGTGCATATGCTCTGACTTCGGGTTATTCAAAGGACAACATAATTTAAGAAAATATGGAGTGGACAATAAACTGCCAGGCCAAACACCTCTGATCCACCCGGGGGTCTGGCCACTTAGAAACAACTAGTTTGAGAATTATAATGAGGATGTTGGATTATCCAGAGAGATTTCTTTTTTATTTTTCTTGGAGACCTGTAACATCTGAATTTCCTACAAGAATTATATATTAGGGGTAAATATATGTAAGGATCTCTTGTGTTTTCTCCTATTTTATTTTATGTACTGTCGCAATTTGTTATCTGTGTTTCTGTATGTCATTTGTTTCTGTATTTTTGTATTTAATAAGCTTGTGTCTTGTTCTCTATGAGCTCACTTTCCTGAGGAAAGGTCAGGTAAACACATTACCAAAGGGTTAATTATATATTTCTGATAAGTAAGGTTGTGATACTATAATTCTACTGTGAGTGGGGTAACCTAAGACGCCCGGATATAAAGTCTTGGTGGTGGCAGTAGTAAAGTGTGTACTAGGGTGTTAGTGTAGAAGGGATTGCAGGGGTTAATTTAGTGGCTGATGGGACTAGCAACAGGTAACCAGGGGGTCTGGTTTCATTAACCCTTTCACACTCTCCCCACTGCCCACATTCGTGACACTCTCTGTCACTGAGAAACACCGGTGGTCCACAAGGGAACCCATAAAGTGCTCTGCATCTGATCCTGGAGCTCCAGGCCAAATTCACAGAGCCCAGGTCATAGGTGGCCACCTAAGCCAACTAATGGGTAATTCAGCTCTGTGTGTCAGAAGCATTAAACAATGCATGCAATGATCTGCACCAGAAACTACTGAAATTATCTGCAAAAACTGTTAATGACCAAAACAACGTATTTCAAGTATTTCCAAAAGTAAAGTAAGGTTCATGAGGAAAATATTTACATTAACAAATCAGACATGGTTTAATTCATAGTGTTATTCCACTATTAGAATGTAACCAGTAGAGATACAGCCATTGTTAAACAGTTCTTTAAGGGCTTTCATATATACCAATTTCTCACACAATTATATTCAGTTAATCGGTTTGTTCAACCAAAAAATATTCTCCATCTCATTTTCTTCAAATAATGAATTGGATTTTATCCTCCACTGCACTGTACCTAAACTGTGTTTGAGTCTTCATCTCTGTCTGTTAATTGACAAATTTGAACTGTCCAGATTGTATTACGCTGCTTGGGTAATTGATGTCATGTTAAACTATTTTAACATTTGAGTATGCTTTCAAAACTCTGTAGTACATTAGAATTGAACGGGAAAAATAAAAGAATATAGTAATATAGTAATGTTAAAAAATAATAGATGCAGCTTTACTGTATAATGCCAAAGCAGTGGGGGAACTAAAGTAGAGAGGGCCCTCGTGTAAGAATGTTTTTTGGCTCACAATCTCAAGGGTGGAAAAAAAGGTAGTGGGGGTCTACCATTTGCCCATCCTTGCAGGAATGTATTTAGCATGAGCATTTTTTGTTTGTTTGAATGTAAACACATTTTTGTATGGAGTGTATTTATGTGTTGTTATGCCCTGATGCAATTTGAAAGCAGTGGTTTACATGTGTGTTGTTTCTGCCTTGAAATGTAGTGGTGTGTATGTATGTAGTGTTAATGTTTTTTTAGAGAAAAGACAGTGTTTACATTGAAAAGCCTGCAGGGAAAACACAGTGTTTACATTGGTGCCTACTAATACCTCTAGTGGCGGTCACTCAGATGGACATTAGAGGTGCTTCCTGTGTCAGTGCTGCACAGCATGCAGCACTGGAGTTCAGCGTCTCCGTGCCCTGTATGAAGTAGTTGAACATTCCCCATAGAGATAAACTGATTCCATGCATCTCTATGAGGAGATTCTGATTTGGCGCAGTACAGAGTTTGATTAGTTTTTTTTCAGTTCCATTTGTTATTTGTTAATCAATTTGGAAAAAATTATAATCTAAAATTGCCGAATTCAGAACTCTGGTAATATGACAGCCTTTCTGTATATGTAAATGTCTGTCTGTCTATCTTGTTAGTTTTTTTAACCCCTACAGTACCCTACCATTGTAAAGCGCTGCGGAATTTGATGGCGCTATATAAATATCATAATAATCATAATAATAATAATCACTTAAAACAAACTTTAAACCTATACATTACCACAGGGACAGGCAGCCTTCAGCACTCCAGATGTTGTGGACTGCATCCCCCATAATGCTCTTACACCCATAGGGCTGACAAAGCACCATGGGATGTGTAGTCCAAAACATCCGGAGTGCCGAAGGTTGCCTACGCCTGCACTACCTTATCGTCACTAGTAATCATCTCCCTGTCAATCCAAGGCAGGACACATGCGCAGAGAACCACTGTCTTCCCCTTTGTGTTGGGACACAAAGCCGTGAACAAGAGCCCCATAAGAGGGGTTTTTACAAACTCCCACCACCAGCTGTTACAAATAATAAATAATCATAAAAAATAAAATACTAAATAAATATTAAATAATAATATGGGTGGCAGAATATCTTCCGGAGCCCCAACCACTAACGATAACTTGTCCAGGAGTCCATGGTAACATTTGTGTCTGATGGTTATATGGAGCTGCAGGTGGTTTACAGGAGCTGGGTGTTTTCTTATTTTGCAGTTCTTGGGTTCTGTTGAGGAATGGCTTGCTGAGGGCATGTAAAATAGCATAACAGTTTATTATAATGTCCCTGGTAACTTGTTATGTTTGTTGATAGCACTGAATTCCTAGAACTACATATAGTTCTGCAATCGATGTTTTTTTCCCATCGTGGCAAAGCTGAATCTAGTTCCAAGAAAAGAAAAATAATAATAATAATAATGTAGCAAGTTCTACTATTTTAAAGTGATTTAAAAAAAAATAAAAAATAAAAATATATATGTGCATTGGCACCTTCGCATACACCATTCGGATGAGTGGTCCATTTTAAATGTAAATATCAACCTTGTAAATGTTAATAATTTTTCCTTCTATTACTAGCCGCCTGACTTGTTTCGTTTCAGAAGCGTAAAGAACTTGCATTAACCCCCACCATTTTTTTTTCTGTAAATGTAAATGATTTAATGTTTCGGGTGCAATATTTGTCAAATGATATATGGCATCTTCGAGAGTTACAGCGTAGCTGTCGTCTGACTGGTGACAAAAAGTCATTAGGAACAATTTTAAAATGGAAACTTGTTTTCTATTTTGGCTCACAGTCGCGGATTTCTTGACATGATTTATATGATACATTGCGTAGGAAAAAAAAAGTGCAGTCTCTACTGTGCTGTGCAGCATTACAATATTACAGAGGAATAAAATCTTTGATGGATCTCATGCAAATGTGCACAGCAAGTATGAAACCCAAGCAAGCCTAATCAAAAACCCATCAAACATTCTATAGTATACAAAGAACAACAAGTAATTGGCAACTGCTATACAGGTCTTTGGCAATGAGAATACAATTCAGAACAAGATCAAATTATTAAAAGTATTATGTTTCCTCTGTGATGTAAAATATTCTTCTATCACTGGGGAGAGAGTTTCTTTTATAGTATTAAAGGGACACTATAGTCATCAGAACAACTACAGCTTAATTTAGTTGTTCTTGTGAGTATAGTCAGTTCCTGCAGATTTTTTTAATGTAAACACTGCCTTTTCAGAGACAAGCAGTATTTAACCCCTTAAGGACCAAACTTCTGGAATAAAAGGGAATCATGACATGTCACACATGTCATGTTTCCTTCAGGGGTTAAATTGCAGCCTAGGAGCACCTCTAGTAGCCACTCCTCAGACAGCCACTCGAGGTGCTTCCTGGCTCAGTGCTGCACAGGGTGCCGCATTGGCGTTCACTGGCGTTTGGTCCCACCCCTGCCCCACCTCCTTGACATTGGGAAAGCATTGGATTGGCAGAGATAATCAATTCAGATGTCAGCCACGAAGGCTTTGTGGGGGAGGGACCAGCGCCGGCAGACCCGCACAGTGCTGGAAATAATGTGAGTTTTAACACTATTTAAGGGGGGTAAGTGAGGCCTGGGAGTTACATAGTGATTTTAACACTATAGGGTCGGGAATACACATTTTTGTTCCTGGACCTATAGTGTTAGGATGCAATGGAATGCCAGTTCCCTGGCATGTAAGCTTAAAATATAATTAATAAATCAACACACTGTGGGTTGTCCAGTGTCAATCCCCTCTAATTTCCTGCTCAAGTATAACTCCCTGTCTTCTGGATGTGCTAGGGAAAACCCCTTGGCACTGCCATTAATAAAACCATTATGTCCCTTTTTCTCTAAATGGGGGTAGCCAAGTGGTACGTTACCCTATCGTATACCTCTGTAAAATAGGTTTAAGTCACCAAAACCAACTCTGCCAGCCTTTGCCCTCTCTATCTTAATCACCTTTCCAATGGGTATCCATTAAAAAAATAATAACCTAATGTAACTTAGAAAAAACAAATAGTGAGCAGTTTGGAATATTAGGTCTAGCAAGCCCAATGGTGGACTCAAAAATAAAAGGAAAGTCCTCCTAGTTCCTGTTCAGTTATTTGGCCTTAAATTTAAAATTCACATTCAATTTCTAACAATATTCACTTTAGTAAATAGCCCTGTGTGTTTTATTGTAATATAAATGCATAAACTCTCCAAGGTCCACAAATGCCCCATGTGGCTGATCAGGCAATGCAGGAGAGGGGTATCAATTAAAGGAACATTGTAGCATTAGGGATACTAACCTGTATTCTATAGTGCTATAGTGCCCCTGTCCCTTTCTAGATTCGTTTCTCCAAACCCAATCCCCCATGTGTCATAAAAATTAGTAAAATAAAAAGGTTGCTTACCTTTTCTAGCGCTGAGAATCCCAAGCATTTGTCCAATCATAGAGAAGCATAGGGGATGTGATGTGCATTTGTATCCAATCACATGCTTCTCATAGGAAATCATTGACTTTAATGCTTATGCTATGATTAGCATTTGGTCACATGACTGGGTTACACTCAGTTGTTGCTCAGGAAGGACATCTAGTGGCTGTCAGGAAAATGTCCACTACAGGTATGTTTAAGCTTGCAATGCCAACTGTGCTGTTTCTCAAAAACTGCAATGTTTTACATTTCAGCATTAAAACTACTCGACCACTACGCCCAGACCACTTCTCTGAGATGAAGTGATCCGGGTGACTTCAATCGTCCTAATTACACGGGTAGCGGTTCCTCAAACTCCAGCCCTCCAGATGTTGCTGAACTACAACTCCCATGATTCTATGAATGAAATAGATAGGCTGAGAATCATGGGAGTTGTAGTTCAGCAACATCTGGAGGGCCGGAGTTTGGGGAAGCCTGGTTTGGGATAATTGTTTCAAGAGAATGATCTGATATTAAAAACATTCTGAAGTGTAACACAATGTACGGTACAGATAAGCAAATAGTAACAATGTCTAACAATTGTATTACACTAGGTGAGTGAGTTGCCTCTGCATTTTGTCATGCTGTAACTATATCATAAATTTTGCTAAAATTTGAGTGAACTAAATAGTTAATTATTATCTTTGATAAGATAGCTCTTGCAAGCTAATCACTAAGGGTAATACTTGTCCGTATTCTTTATGTAGGACATATACTCTTTTAGGAGAGGTGATAATGTGAAATACACTCAGGCCATTGATATAAGTCCAGATTTGGGGTCTTGTCTGTTCAGAGTAAAAGACAACTCTGAATTCTCCACACCACATTTGCTTGTCCTTTGCAGATATGCCTTCTGAAAGTGAACTCAAAATACAACAGTTTCTGTCTATAACCCGGATAGAGAATGTAAAAATACCAAGTTAAAATATCTGCAGATCCTTCATAGAAACTGAACTATTGTTGATGATTGTCAATAACATATTTTTTCAGTTATTCAATATGTAACTTAAAAATCGTTTGTTTCAGAAACACAGAACCCATTTATTTGAATCCTGTATTTACGTGAATTAAATTTACAAAGCAGAAATGTGATTAACAAAGTACAATTAATATCAATGTATAGAACATTTCACATATAGTTACCAAGACAAGTAAAATGCCGAATGAGGATGTTATAATATAAAAAATAGAAAAATAAAACCTGTGGGGCAAAAATCTCCAGACATTTATACTGGTCCAACCAGGAGTGAATTAGCAAGAGGACACCTACATACCTTCAAACAGAGTGAGGGTATGATGATATATAAAAGAATAAAAAAACAAAACCCTACAGGCTAGGACAGCCAATGCCTTCAGGTATAAATGTGAAACAGTAATATGCTCGTGATATACCAGACATGGGCCAAATTTTTAAAGTAATATATAAATACACAAAAATGGGATACAGCTGTATATCTGCAAAAAAAAACGAATTAACAACACATAGTGATGTACTCTGAAGTAGTAATATAGGAGAGATACTGATTGCATTCACAAGATGTCAGTGGAAAAAGCGCCTTGAATATCTCCCCACAGGGAATAGGGCTGTTGTACCATCTGCTTCCCCTTGACTCCTAGGAACCGATGATGGTCAGGATCAGATAAAAAAAATCTGGTTTTTATTTCGGCACAAAATTGTCCACAAAAGTATAAAAGAATATAAATAATCACAAATAAAAAGCTGTCCAACGCATTTCCTCCACACACGGTGGACTTCCTCATGGACAATCAATCAATTTAAAAATCTAGCACAAATAAATACTCTAATCTGATCCTTCCAAAGTGTCTTTAAATAAGGCCAATCACCGCCTCTTAGTAGGTGTTTCCGATGGCATCCTCCAATCCTGAAGCTTCCAACCAGTACTTTGGCTTTCCATAGATCTGTGGCTGGGATGGGTCGTCTTCATGTTGCCGGCCTCTATTAGCCCTCTGATTAAAAGTTCAAAGGCACGGTTTGCGTTCCAGCACCATGACAGTTGCGGTCCACTGTTGGCTTTCCATCACCATGGGAGCCGATCACGTAGATGCAACTGTTAGTCTCAATCGTTTCGCCACAAAATGAAATGAAATAATACACAAATATAATGAATAGAGGCATTATAGCAGCTTTTTCCCCCATAGCTTACACGGAAGTGAATTTATCATGGTCTTTTCAAAACGTAACAATAACCTATCCAACTTTGGATTGTTTGGGCGAGGATTACTGGGAAAATAGCTCTCTGAAGAGATGGGGAGGTTCTGCAAGGTCTACCTCGCTGGAGAGGCCTACAGACCCTTAGTGCCCTAGATTACCTGTTGTGAAAGAAAGTCTCAATATGCTTCATCAGCCAATGCAAGGAAGAGTTTACTCAATTATTACACAAAATGATGTCTCTGTCAATGGCATAATGCTGGTCCTTTGAGCTTCATGCTGCCTATGCAGCATTTTGACAATATCTGTGCTGTTGAACAAATGATCCAGTTTAGCATTTTTGCATTTTTGTCCCATAACAATACGCAGTACATGGCCTTAGAGTAAATAACGTGATCAATAATCTATATGGAATCGATGAGACATTCATAACTCCCCCTGCCCTATCCTTTTCTTCTTTTGAAGTTCACACTGTCCGCCTATTTAAATGCACCCCTTTAAGAATTGCTTTAATCTATTGCCCCCCGGTCATCCTAGGCTATTCATTGAGCACTTTTCTTCCTGGCTTCCCCACTTCCTCTCATCTAGCACTCCTTCCCTGATACTTTGGGATTTCAATATCCCTATCAACAACCCCAACTGCACTGATGCCTCTCGTCTGCTCTCTGTAGCCTCCTCATTCGGTCTTACGCAATGGTCCAATTTAGCAACCCATACAGTGGGAAACATTCTTGAGCTCGCCTTCACCAATCTCTGTACCGCCTCTAATCTCTCCAATATTCATTTTCTTCTATCTGACCACCATCTGCTGACTTTTGACATCGGCATACCTAAGACCCAATTGACGCCACCGTCTGAACATCAATCTCACAGAAACCTCCAATGTCTTGACCTAAAGCATTTCTCCATTAATCTCCAAGCTCTCCTTTTACCTATCAAAAACCTCACCTATCCTTGCTCTGCAACCTCCTTCTACAATTCCACCCTCTCCTCTCAACTAGACATCATGGCACCTCCTACATTTAAACGCAGTAAGCACCCCCAACAACAACCTTGGCACACCAAGTTGACTCGATATCTCCAAAAAGTCTCACTGTGAGTCTGACTTTCTCCACTATAAATTTATGCTGCGCTCATACAGCTTGGCTCTTTCCTCTGCAAAAGTAAATTACTTCAATACCCTCATAACCACACTCTTCCGCAAACCCAAATTACTATTTCACACATATAACTCTCTTCTTCACCCTATTGTTCCTCCTCCACCTACTAACTTGGCCGCCTCAGACTTTGCAACTCACTGACAAGATCTCTACAATCAGGGAAAAGATATCTCATCTTTCTTCTTCCCCTTACAATACTTCCCCTAACCTACTTCTGCTGTTCTATGTTCATTCGCACCCGCTACAGAGGAAGAGGTTTCTGCTCTGCTCTGCTCCAGTCCTCCCACCCCCCACCACCTGCTCCCTAGATCCAATTCCCTTGCATCTCATCCGTACTCTGTCTTCTTCTCTTTCTCTACCACTCACTAAAATTCTCAATCTCTCTCTCTCCTCTGGGATATTTCCATCGTCCTTCAAACATGCAACTGTAACCCCAATTCTAAAGAAGCCCAACCTTGACCCTAATTCCCCATCCAACTACCGTCCTATCTCGCTACTGCCTTTTGCATACAAGATCCTTGAAAGAGTTGTGTATGCGAGATTAACAGACTTACTCAAGTCCAACTCTCTGCCAGACCCGCTTCAGTCTGCTTTCCATGCTAAGCACTCTGTGGAAACGGCACTGACCAAAGTATCCAATGATCTACTCGCTGCAAAATCTCATGGTCACTACTCTATCTTAATTCCCTTTGACCTTTCTGCAGCTTTTGACACTGTTGATCATCAACAGCTTCTTCTCATCCTCCACAATATCGGTCTACAAGATATTGCTCTCTCCTGGTGCTCCTCCTACCTCTCCCAGCAGTGTTTCTTTCTCTTGCTCTGCTTCTACTCCCCAACTCCTCTCTGTTGGTATCCCCCAAGGTTCTGTCCTTAGTCCCCTACTGTTCTCCCTCTATACTGCCTCCCTTGGTAAACTACTTAGCTCCTATGCTTCCAATACAATTTCTATGCGGATGACACGCAGATCTATCTGTCCTCTCCTGATCTCTCCCTGTCCCTCTTGACTAGTGTCTCTGACTGACTCTCTGCTATTTCTAACTGAATGGCTGCCTACTTCCTTAAACTTAACTTGAGCAAAACTGAAATTCTGGTCTTTCCTCCCTCAAGTGTTTCTACTCCTGTGTCTCTCTCCCTTTAAGTGAACAGTGCTACCATCAGATCCACCACGCAGGCTCGCTGCCTAGGTGTTCTCTTTGACTCCGACCTCTCCTTCACGCCTCATGTTCAGTCTATGCCGCTTCCATCTCAAAAACATTGTGCGCATCCGCCCCTACTTATCGCCAGATGCGGCTCAGGTGCTGGTCCATTCCGCTGTCCTCTCTCGCCTTGACTACTGTAATTTCGCTTCTCGGTGGTCTTGCACCATTACAGTCTATAATGAATGCGGCGGCGAGGCTCATCTTCCTGTCCACCCGCACCGCCCACGCCTCAGACTTCTGTCACTCCCTATATTGGCTTCCTGTAAGATATAGGGCTCAGTTTAAAATTCCGATTCTTGCTTTCAAATCTCTACTTAATGCTTCCACCTATCTATCCTCCCTAATACACAAGTATGTCCCGTCTAGGCCCTTGCGCTCTGCTGCAGACTTATGTCTATTTTCTGTCCGTACTCCCACCTCTGATGCTTGCCTTCTTGACTTTTCGAAGTCTGCACCATTCCTGTGGAACTCACTTCCCTCCTCCATTAGATGCTCACCCAGTCTCCACTCCTTCAAAAAATCATTAAAAACCCACTTCTTCATAAAAGCTTATCAATTAAACTGTTACTAGCTCCCGACTGATTCCTCTCTTGCAACTGTCATTAGTCTAATGCTATTCTTACCTTTTGTGTCACTTTACCCCACTCCCTCTAGCATGTAAGCTCATTGAGCAGGACGCTCAACCCCTCTGTTCCTGTGCGTCAAACTTGTCTGGTTGCAACTACATGTCTGTTCGTCCACCTACTGTAAAGCGCTGCAGAATTTGTTGGCGCTATATAAATAATAACATAATAATAATGAGAAGCCTCATTCTGAGATGTTCATCTGGCCATGATGACTGTTTGCTCTGTTCCCATCACAAAGAATCTACTTTGGTAAAACATTGAGATGCTAGCTCTTAAATATGAAGACAAAATTATTTGTATATAACACAATATCATTGTGTTATTCAACCTCAAGATGTATCGATAATATGTCTGATTCCTTAATGCAGATTATATTGTTGTCTGCATACATATTTATAGGAATTAATGAAACCAGTTAAAGAAACACTTTAGGCCCCATGACCACTTCAATTACATCACTACTAAATGGTTTATTTACTGTATTGTAGAGATTCTTGCTAGCATAACATATGCAGAGGCATGCATAGCTTTACACTGTACCAGAAGCAGTAGGTTATAATAGGCTGGGAGTGTAAGCTTAGTGCTCTCAACCAATCACTGCCCAAAACCCTGGTATGAGCATTTCCTATTTTAAGGTCAGATATATTATACAGTTACTGACCCACTATAGATATTTATACTCATATGCTCCATAGGACAAAGGGTGAAGTAGAACATATTTTTTTTTCTTATCCAGTAATGACCCTGATTGCTATTCATAACAACAAGCGACAGAGAAGGAAGGGGGGAAAAAAATCAATGTTCTAGTTTATTAGATGCCTCTAAAATCAATTCCGACGTTGGATCAAGAAATTTATAAATGAATCATGATGCTCCAAATGATCGATAAGTTGCAGCAATTCATAAATTAATTCAAATCAATAAAACCAATAAGCAACAGCAATTCTTAATTAATCAGGATTAACATTCAATGAACTGGGATGCCAGAATCAGATTTTGTAATAGAGAACATGATCACTGGTAGAAAAAAAGTCTTCATATGGAACTGACGATGAGGACAAAATAAACAAGAAGATTGAGCTATAGATCTTTTTAATAGTGATAAGACCTTGCAGATCTGTATACCTTGTTCTACATAACCTGCTTTCCTTAGTCACTGGTCTGTTATTTCGATTTCAGTTATACTATTATTTAGGTTCAGTGATTTCTGCAGTACATGGTGTTTTCGTATATTTTCTGCTATTATAGTTGATTGTTTGTAGATGTGTTTACATAGTGGAACAGGCTACACATCATTTAGGTTAGAGGTATGCCGTTAACAATGCTGCTGAGAAGGTCTCCCAAGTCGTGTTCTGAGATACACCAGAAATTAACTTAATGGAGGGTTGTGTAGAAAGAACAGCTCTAGGGCTAAGTGCAACAGTCACCATGGAAACCCATGGAGTGTTCATGTTCATATGTCTACTTTTAGATAAAAGTAACCTAGAGTAATTCTTTAAGTAGAAGAACTCCAGTGTGATGAGAACCATGAGTTATTTTTTTCTATTATTCTGGAGGTGGTGATTGTATTTCACATTTGAACAACTGTCTTTTGATATTGGTACACATCAAAATTATGATGTGTGCCGATGGCAGGGGAACATGCATGTAAAAGCTCCTCTTAGATAAATTGACAATGTTAGTGCAGCTGTGTAATAAATAATTAACATCGGTAAATTCTGGTGAGCAAGGAACTTAAAGGTAGTTCACCCCATGAAGTCACCTTAGCCCACCATGGATGGTGTGACTATCAATACTATTTGTATAAATGTACATCATAGATAGGAAAGAACAAGTAAAGTATTATAAATAAATTGTGTCATAAGCAGTTCACAACTTTATTATGCTTCAATTCTTTGCATTTGTCAGACTATATTACACATACGTTATAGACCAGATACGAGAGACTCTGGTTCGGTTGTTCAAGTTTGTTTCCACACTGCACAAAGTGCTAAAAACCTACCTGCCTCTATTTTTATATGTTATAGAGTGCTTGCAGCATACAGTATAGTACAATATCATCTTGGCTAGAGCATTTCTGATAGTCAGAGGACCTGCCCAGCTAGAGCATTTCCGATAGTCGGGCCAACATGCGCAACTGAGTAACTGCACTAACATGTACAGTGAGGGAAAAAAGTATTTGATCCCCTGCTGATTTTGAACATTTTGTGTGTTTATGTAGAGGCAACTTACTAAACAGGCTAGGTCAAAATGCTGAGGCCGTCCTGTTTGGCATCATTTTAATTTTGGGATCAGTCATGTGGACAACATATTTTAGTGGCATAGAATGCCACTAAAGTACGCCACTAAAGTTCATTAGTTAACGCCGCTTAAAACTAGCACTGCATGCAGTGAGGGGAAAAAAGTATTTGATACCCTGCTGATTTTGAAGGTTTGCCCACTGACAAAGAAATGATTGGTCTATAATTTTAATGGTAGGTGTATTTTAACAGCGAGAGACAGAGTAACAAAATCCAGAAAAACGCATGTCAAAAAAGTTATAAATTGATTTGCATGTCAATGAATGAAAAAAAGTATTTGACCCCTTCGACTTAGTACTTGGTGGAAAAACCCCTGTTGGCAATCACAGAGATCAGACGTTTCCTGTAGTTGGCCACCAGGTTTGCACACATCTCAGGAGGGATTTTGTCCCACTCCTCTTTGCAGATCCTCTCCAACTCATTAAGGTTTCGAGGCTGATGTTTGGCAACTTGAACCTTCATATCCCTCTGCAGATTTTCTATGGGATTAAGGTCTGGATACTGGCTAGGCCACTCCAGGGCCTTAGTGTGATTCTTCTTGAGCCACTCCTTTGTTGCCTTGGCTGTGTGTTTTGGGTCATTGACATGCTGGAATGAGGGAAGGAGGTTCTCCCCAAGAGTTGACGGTACATGGCCCTGTCCATTGTCCCTTTGATGCGGTGCAATTGTCCTGTCCCCTTAGTTTCCACAGTGGGGATGGTGTTCTTGGGGTCATAGGCAGCATTCCTCCTCCTCCAAACACAGCAAGTTGAGTTGAAGTCAAAGAGCTCGATTTTGGTCTCATCTGACCACAACACTTTCACCCAATTCTCCTCTGATTCATTCAGATGTTCATTGGCAAACTTCAGACGGGCCTTTACATGTGCTTTCTTGAGCAGGGGGACCTTGTGGGTGCTGAAGGATTCCTGTCCTTCACGGTGTAGTGTGTTACCAACTGTTTTCTTGGTGACTATGGTCCCAGCTGCCTTGAGCTCATCATCATGTGTAGTTCTGGGCTGATTCCTCACTGTTCTCATCATCATTAAAACTCCACAAGGTAAGATCTTGCATGGAGCATCAGATCGAGGGAGACTAACAGTTTTTTTGTGTTTCTTCCATTTGCGAATAATCGCACCAACTGTTGTCACCTTCTCACCAAGCTGCTTGGCGATGGTCTTGTAGCCCATTCCAGCCTTGTGTATGTCTACAATCTTTGGACAGCTCTTTAGTCTTGTCCATGGAGGAGAGTTTGAAATCTGATTGCTTCTGTGGACAGGTTTCTTTTATACAGGTAACAAGCTGAGATTACGAGCACTACCTTTAAGAGAGTAATTTCAGCTCATTACCTGTATAAAAGACACCTGGGAGCCAGAAATTTGGCTGATTGATAGCACTTTTTTCACTCATTGACATGCAAATCAATTTATAACTTTTTGACATGTGTTTTTCTGGATTTTGTTTTTGTTATTCTGTCTCTCACTGTTAAAATACACCAACCATTACGTTTATAGACTGATCATTTCTTTGTCAGAGGACAAATGTTCAAAATCAGTAGGGGATCAAATACTTTTTTCCCCTCACTGTATGCAGTGCTAGCATGGACAATGAACTTTAGTGGCGTACTTTAGTGGCATCCCATGCCACTAAAATATGTTGTCCACATGACTGATCCTAAAATTAAAGTTATGCCAAACCGCACGGGTTTGCTTGTATACTTTTTGTTGCAGACAGGCTCATACCATGCATTAAAAGTCTTAGAATGCATAGTTTTTGCATTTTTGTTTTTAATGCTTGTATATTGCTACCACCTCTTGTCTCCTACTTCAAAGCTTCAGGCGTGGGATCGTGTAATCCTGTGATAACTTTCTGTCGGCTTTTCTTTTGAAAACATGCATTATTCGTTGCCATGGTAACCCGAGCTTACCACATTTTTGAGACAATTGAATTTAGTTTGAGAAATTCCATGTGCAAAATTTGTTCGAATCCAATGCTCACTGCTTAACGACTTTTCTGCATAGGATGCCTCATTTTATCACCATAACTGGCAACCAATCTACCATACTTTCTGCTTGGAGTCTCGACTTCACACAGTTCCAATTAAAATGACAGTTATTTAGAAATAAAATGACATGGGGAATGTTCAATGGAACTCGCATTTCTATAAATCTAGTTGTTGAAGAAGCTCTTTGCTCCATCTAGTGGTTACAATTCAGAACAATAATGCGAGTCATGTACTCTTAATGCTTATTCATATTTTATATTTTCTTTTTCATCAAAATTACATTAAACAATGTGACACAGAACCATACAAACATAGGCGTGCGCAGCCTATTGCATTAGGGCGTGCACCCTAAAGCACAAACACAAGCCGCATGTATATGTATATTTATAAATATATATATATATATATACACATACATACACTGTATATGTATATGTATATGTATATATATATGTATATATATACACATACATACACTGCTGTGTGTGTGTGTGTGTGTGCTGTTAGTGTGCTGTGTGAGGGTGGTGTGTGTAAGGGTGCTGCTGTGTGTATGTGTGAGGGTGCTGTTAGTGTGATGTGTGTGTGAGGGTGCTGGTAGTGTGCTATGTGGGTGAGGGTGTTTGTGTGTGTGTTATGTGGGTGAGGGTGTTTGTGTGTGTGTTTGTGAGGGTGCTGTTTGTGTGTGAGGGTGCTGGTAGTGTGCTGTGTGTTTGTGTGTGTGTGTTTGTTAGGGTCCTGTTAGTGTGCTGTGTGTGTGAGGGTGCTGTTTGTGTGATGTGTGTGGGTGTCGTGTATTTGTGAGGGTGCTGTTAGTGTGCTGTGTGTGAGGGTGTTGTGTGTGTGTGTGCTGTTTGTGTGAGGGTGCTGTGCATAGGCGTGCGCACGGGGTGTGCCAGGTGTGCCTGGGCACACCCTAATCCCCGCGGCACGCCTATGGATTAAGTCCTGAAGGAACGGAGTTCCTGCACTTTTTATGAGCAGGAACACCGTTCCTGCAGGCACTCAGCGCCCCCAAATGCCCCCTTCCTCCTCCTGTCATGGGGGGGGCAAGAGGTGATGGACCCCAAACCCCCCTCCTCCCCCGGTCGGGCGCCTGTCTTTATCTCAGCCGCGGCGAGGGAGCTGTGTGCTCTCTGCTTCCTCTCGCCGCGCGCCGTTTGCTGATGCCGGAGCCGGAGTATGATGTCATATTCCGGCTCCCAGCTACAGCAGACAGCCCGCGCGGTGAGAGGGAGCAGAGAGCACACAGCTCCCTCGCCGCGGCTGAGATAAAGACAGGCTCCCGACCCACTGGACCCCAGGGACAAGTCCACGCCAGCACTCCAGGTAGGGAGGCTGGGTGGACATTTTTTAATTAAAAAATAATAATTTGTGTGTCTGTGAATGTGTGTGTGTGTGTCTGAATGTGTGTGTATATGTGTGTCTGTGAATGTATGTATGGGTGTCTGTGAATGTATGAGTGTGTGTCAGTGTATGTGTCTGTGAATGTGTGTGTATGTTTGTCTGTGAATGTATGAGTGTGTGTGTCTGAATGTGTGCGTGTCTGAGTATGCATGTCAGTGTGTGTGTGTGCACATATATATATACACACACACACACACACATTGGAGTGTATATATTTTTTTTTGGGGGGGGGGAATCTTGGGAGAGTTCCCACACTTTATTCCCCAGGACTTTATTCTCCCCTGTCGGCTCACACAGAACCGGCGCTATCTGAGTGCCGGCTCTGCTCTAAGCCTCCATGGGTCGGCGGGGAGATCAAAGATCTACCTCACCGGCCCACAGCAGCATGGAGGGAGGCAGGAGAGGACCCGGGGAACTCCAGACAGCAGCTCCGCCAGGTTCCTCTCGCGATATCTTAGCGTTGCCATGGCAACGCTCAGATGTCGCGAGAGTTAACTCTAGCCCCGCAGGCTAGAGTTAACTCTCCACTGGACCACCAGGGATGGCATATGGCAGCAAGGATCCCCCCTCCCTACAACAGGTACGAAGGGAGGGGGGATATTTACTAATCTGCCCCCACCTCCACAATCCCTCCAAACATACAGAACACACACACATACAGCACCCACACACAAACAGCACCTACAGAAATACAGCACCCTCACACAAACAGCACACACACAGCACCCACACACATACAGTACACATACAGCACCCACACACAGCACGCTCACACACACAGTACACTAACCACACTCTCACAAACACACAACACCCTCACACACAGCACACTAACAGCACCCTCACAAATACACGACACCCACACACATCACACAAACAGCACCATCACACAAACAGCACCCTCACACACACACAGCACACTAACAGGACCCTAACAAACACACACCCTCACACCCAAACAGCACCCTCAAAAAAACACACACACAAACACCCTCACCCACATAGCACACTACCAGCACCCTCACACACACATCACACTAACAGCACCCTCACACATACACACACACACACACACACACAGCAGCACCCTTACACACAGCACACTAACAGCACCCTTACACACAGCACACTAACAGCACACACACACACACACAGCAGTGTGTGTATATATATATATATATACACACACATACACATGTGGCGTGTGTTTGTGCTTTAGGGTGCACACCCTAATGCAATAGGCTGCGCACGCCTATGGTGCTGTGTGTGTTTGTAAAGGTGCTTTGTGTGTTTGTGAGGGTGCGGTTAGTGTACTGTGTGTGTGAGTGTGCTGTGTGGGAGGGTGCTGTATGTGTACTGTATGTGTGTGGATGCTGTTTGTGTGCTGTGTGTGTGAGGGTGCTGTGTGTGTGAGGGTGATGCATGTGTGTGTGTGTGTGCTGTATGTTTGGAGGGATTGTGGAGGTGGGGGCAGATTAGTAAATATCCCCCCTCCCTTCTTACCTTATGTTGGGAAGGGGGATCCTTGCTGCCATGTTCCATTCCTGGTGGTCCAGTGGAGAGGGAACTCTAGCCTGCGGGGCTAGAGTTAACTCTCGCGAGATCTGAGCGTTGCCCCAGCAACGCTCAGATCTCGCGAGAGGAACCTGGCGGAGCTGCTGTCTAGAGCTCCCCGGGTCCTCTCCTGCCTCCCTCCATGCTGCTGTGGGCCGGTGAGGTAGATCTTTGATCTCCCCGCTGGCCCATGGAGGCTTAGAGCAGAGCCGGCACTCAGATAGCGCCGGTTCTGCGTGAGCCGACAGGGGAGAATAAAGTCCTGGGGAATAAAGTGTGGGAACTCTCCCAAGATTCCCATCCCCCAAAAAAAATAATATACACTCCAGTGTGTGTGTGTGTGTGTATATATATATATATATATATATATATATATATATATACAAAAAGTAAATCAGCAGGGCACTCCTCCTTTGTCAAATATTGAAAAATATCTATAGATGCCTAGGTGCAAACCCGCGTAATGTATAGTAAACAAACCGATGAAGGGAGCACACTAGGTCTTCAATACAGTGGAGCAAAAGTATTTAATGTATTATAAAATATACATGGGCTGTGAGTAACAAAAATCAAAGTTTCGACCCACCTAGTGTGCTCCCTTCATCGGTTTGTTTACTACTTCATCGGTTTGAGCTTCTTTGCATTCTCAGAAGGTCCCACAACAGTTCGGCTAAGAGCTGTTCCCTGGTAGGCTGTCCCATGCAGAAAATCAAATGCAACTTCTTGCTGGTTGGAGTCGATTTCCTGCAGCTCACGTAACATCACCTGACGTGCCTTCTCAATTTGCGAATCCTCCAGGCTGCTGTTTTGTACCACATCAGCCAAAATCTCCACAGCCCTCGGGAAGTCCATCGAAAGAGCTTTGATGTAGAAAGCGATCTGCTCGCGTGAGGTATATGCATTTAAATAAGCTCCCAAGCTCTCTACCTCTTGTTCCAAAGCGGCCTGAAGGCATTTCTTTATTCCTTTAAACAGGAGATGTTCCAAGAAAAATGCTGAGCCATTGTTTTTTTTCATTTTCATAGCGACTGCCTACTCCAATCCACACCCCCACATTGCAGGTAGGCTGGCTTGATTCCTCAGATGCAATACGTAGTCCATTGTCCAGAGTAGCAAGCTGGGTCTCAGGAATGTTCTGCAATGTCTGTGCATAGAATACAGCAGACCTACTCCTCTTCAGACTTAACAATGCAGGCAAGCGAGCCTTGGAGGAAGCTTTGCTCGCAGCACTGCTGGCTCTGCACACGGATGTCCCCATCTTCCAGCTGACAGGGGTATACTGCTGAATTTTGTGTGTGATTTTATAATTAAGAAATAAACACATATATTTGCACACATGTAGATACACACACTTGCAAACATAGTTACAGTGATGGATACCTACAACAGCACCCACACATACATAGTCATACATATGACTAAACACAAGTCTCTACAGGCATTTAATGGGGTGGGCATTCATTCAGCCCATGTTGCTAGCAAAGCTACACTGATCAGCCACAACATTAAAACAACTGGCAAGTGAAGTGAATAATATTGATTATAGCCTTAGAATGGCAATTGTCAAGGGCTGGGATATATGGGCAAGGGAAAAGTGGGAGTGGGAAAAATGGGCAAGTGAAAAGATCTGAGTGACTTTGACCTCGCAAATAGTGATGACTAGACAACATTTATAGCATATCCAAAATGGTAAGTCTTGTGGGGTGTTTCCAGAATGCAGTGGTTAGTACCTAGCATGTGCAGCATCAGGGTTATGAGCGCCCAAGGCTCATTGATGTAAGTGGTGAGCAAAGGCTAGCCTGCATGATCCGATCACGCAGAAGAGCTACTGTAGCTCAAATTACTGAGAAACGTAATATTGACCATGATAGAAAGGTGTCTGAACTGTGGCTGATGGGGCTGTAAGCATCATAACGGGACCATGGAACAATGTAAGAAAGTTGCCTGGTCTGATGAATCACATCATCTTTGAGATCAGGTGGATGGTAGGGTGCATGTGCGTCATTTACTTGGGGAGCAAGGCCGGCTGGTGGAGTTAGTGTTATGCTCTCTGCAATGTTCTGCTGATAAAAGTTGGGTCCTCACATTCATGTGGATGTTACTTTGACAAGTACCAACTACTGAGAGACTGGTGCAGACCACATACACCCCTTCATGGCAATGGTGTTCCCTGATGGCCGGTGCCTCTTTCAGCAGGATAATGCACCCTGCGAAAAATGTTCAGGAATGGTTTGAGGAACATTACAAAGAGTTCAATGTGTTGCCTTGGCCTCCAAATTCCCCAGGTCTCAATCATATTGAGCATCTGTGGGATGTAATCCAGGAAGGTTCCACCTCACAACTTGAAGGACTTAAAGGATGTCTTGGTGCCAGGACACGTTCAGCGATCTTGTCAAGTCCATGTCTCAATGCAGAATAGCTGTGTTGGCAGCATAGGGGGACCTACATGGTATTATGAAGGTGGTTTTAATATTATGGCTGATCAATGTATACATGCTTCTAACTTCTTGGGAGGCAGATGTGCCTCCCACTCCGGATCTAACTATGTATCTAACTATGTACTTACTGAACGTAAGAGTAGCATTGGACTTTGAATTCATTCTTTCACTATATCTACATGTGATTGTTCTGAAGCAGCACCCCTAATTTTGGGGTCTTTGCATTTTTTAAAAAAAGAAATCCAGGTCAATTATGGGGCCTGTAACTTTAAATAAGCGAATAATTCAAGGTTTCTATGTCATTCGTCCTCCATCAGAACAAAACCCAATGGCCCGACAAGAGAGAACTAGCAGATTTACATATGGATTACTAGAAAGAATCTACCCGTCATTAGCTTTAATGAAGCTTAGCAAATAAGGTAAACTGAAGGTTACGTCTGATAAGCATATTATTTGCATCTCATTTCACTTATGCCCTATTATTTAATGTGCTGAACCGTAAACGTGACAGTAATGTCTGCTAATAATTTGCTTAAAGAACAGGATGTTGTCATTATCATTGGTAATAGTTGACTGGTTTAGTTTTTTTCCATTCATTCTACATGATAAAGGGAATATATTGGAATAATGAAGAATATGGAAGTAGCAATTTATTTACATTAGTTACTTTGGTTGGAAGCGGGAGTCATTATAAACATCTAACCCTATGTTGTTTTCGTATTGGTAATGGAGTATATAATGTACATTCTCATAATACTCTGGTTTCCAGCCTTTGATCCAAGGCACACTAAAATGAGAGAAACATTTCCAAAGCGACCTACATTTTACCTTTATCAGAGGCTTATAAATATCAGAATTACTTGCAGTCTTACTAATGTATGAAACACTGACTTTAGCCCAAGAATAGGCAACCTTTAGCGCTCCAGATATATTAGACTAAATCTCTCATGAGGATTTTAGTAGTATGATGGCTGTAAAAGATTTAAGAGTGATGTAGTCATGGGCGTCCGTAAGAGGGGGCACTTGCCGCCCCCCACCACTCCCTGGGTTTTTCAATATGCCCCCTCCCCACAAGCACCTTTCCCTCGGACTGTGACAGCTCAGTCCGAGGAAAAGAAGGAGGGAGGTGCTGGGGCCTGGAGAGAGGTGCTGGGTTGCCAGGGGGAGGTGCATTTAGGTTGCCAGGGGGCCGAAGGGAGCACTGTGAGCCTCCCTTCTGAATCCCCAGCATTTTGGTGCTTTTATGCCCTGCCCCACCTTCAGGCCCCACCTCTCGCATTCAAGCTCTGCCCCCACACCCACGCGC
The DNA here is from genome assembly GCF_036172605.1 of Pelobates fuscus. Classification (NCBI taxonomy): domain Eukaryota; kingdom Metazoa; phylum Chordata; class Amphibia; order Anura; family Pelobatidae; genus Pelobates; species Pelobates fuscus. The sequence continues at coordinate 42,014,118 of NC_086320.1, forward strand.
TGGAAGTAGGAGGACAGACTTCGCCTCCCATTGCTCCTAGTCTCCCACAGCCTTCTGTGACAGGTAAGCTTCAGTCCATAACAGTGATTGATTTTGTGTGTGTGTGTTCCTGATAGTAAGTGAGCTTGTGTGTGTGTGTCTGATAGTAAGTGAGCTAGTGTGTGTATCTAATAGTGAGTGAGCTTGTGTGTTTGTGTGTGTGTGCCTGATAGGGAGTGAGCTTGTGTGTGTGTGTGCCTGATAGTGAGCTTGTGTGTGTGTGTCAGTGAGTTTGTAGTGAGCATGTGTGTGTCAGTGTGCTTGTCTCTAGTGAGCATGTGTGTCACTTAGCTTGTTTGTAGTGGGCATGTGTGTGTGTCAGTGAGCCTGTCTGTAGTGAACTTGTGTGTGTGTGAGTTTGTAGTGAGCATGTGTGTGTCAGAGAGCTTGTCTGTAGTGAGCATATGTGTGTGTCAGGGAGCTTGTGTGTGTGTCAGTGAGCTTATGTGTAAGCGAGCTTGTGTGTCAGCAAGCTTTTCTGTAGTGAGTCAGTGAGTGTGTCTGTAGTGAGCATGTGTATATGTGTCAGTGAGTTTGTGTGTGTCAGCAAGCTTGTCTGTAGTGAGCATGTGTGTGTCAGTAAACTTGTTTGTAGTGAGTATGTGTGTCAGTGAGCTTGTGTGTGTCAGTGAGCTTGTCTGTTGTGAGTTTGTGTGTATGTCAGTATGTTTGTCTATAGTGAGCATGTGTGTGTCAGTGAGCTTGTCCGTAATGAGTATATGTGTCAGTGAGATTTTCTGCAGTGAGCATGTGTATGTGTCAGTTAGCTTTTCTGTTGTAAGCATGTCTGTGTCAGTAAGCGTGTATGTAATGAGCATGTGTATATGTGTCAGTGAGCTTGTGTGTGTCAGTGAGCTTTTCTGTAGTGAGTATGTGTGTGTGTCAGTGAGCTTTTCTGTAGTGAGTATGTGTGTGTGCCTGTGAGTTTGTCTGTAGTGAGCATGTGTGTCAGCGAGCTTTTCTGTAGTGAGAATGTGTGTGTGTATGTGTGTGTGTGTCAGTGAGTTTGTAGTGACCATGTGTGTATCAGTGAGCTTTTCTGTATTGAGCATGTTTGTGTGTGTCAGTAAGCTTGTCTTTAGGGAGTATGTGAGTCTATTTGTGTGTATCAGTCAATAAGATTGTCTGTCTGCTTGTGTGCTTGTGTCAATGGGATTTTCTGTGTCTGCATGTGAGTATGCTTACTGTATAATTACATTTTTGACACTGACAGAACCAATATTTTGAATTAGAAAAAGAAATATACCAATAATTGTAGTTGCTACCTTTGTAAGATTAGATACATTTAAAAGAAGAAAAAAAAAAGAAAAAAATCTAAACTTCACTAAAAGAAACAAGAATTCTCCCAAGCCTGCTTTTTTTCTGCACTCTTAGAAAAGAACATTTTGGGATCTATCCCAGCACAAATGTGAATATTTCATTTTATTCATACAATTTGTTAGGGTTTTAATATTCAGTTATATCATAGTGTGATATATTTTTCTTTTTACTAATAATTAATTTTGTTTCATATATAACGGAATATATATATATATATATATATATATATGTTTGGGAGTCTAGCCAACTCCTTGGTTTTGCACCCCTCCCTGTTACAGGTGCCTCATCTCAGGTCCCTATTTAGCCTTGTACTGCAGAGAGCCTCAGATGGAATTTTTTTCCCAAGTAAGTGGTTAATCTCATAAGAGCAGACATTACACTGTGAGAGTAGGACCTGCCAAAGATGGGGTACATTGATGTTGTGGCAGGCTTATGGAATGTATGATCATATAATGTAACTAAATCCCCATTATTTTTTTTGCCTAGATTGGGTGTTTTTAAAAACTAATAAAATCTGTCAACATTGAAGTTGCTGTTTAGTAGATAGGAGAGTGCGCTGGATCTTGTGTATTGTTTATTGTATAATATGGCCCCCAGCAGCACCCATGTAAGCATGTTCAGGTGAGTGCAACCATCCCCCCATGTTTCAATTAATTTTGTGCTTGTTTTTTTTTGTTTTTATAGCTTCCATATATGTTCGCGGTCTCCACAATTTTGACCTCATTTGATTAGATACTGCTCAACGCGAACACTGAAGTGTGTTAGTGCTGGGCAAAAAGTGGTGGATCCATTTAGCTGTCGAGCTTGCAAAACACTTTTTTTTTTTTAAGGGAAGTTTAGGAAAAGCGCATTAAAAATATGCTTTTCTGTTTAAAATCTAGATTTCCCTTTAAGATGTGCTACAACATATTACAAGTAAAAAAAAAAATAATTAATAATAGTTCCACTTTAAACAAACAGCAGACACAGAAAAGACACAGGTTAAATAGACACGGTACATCTGAGTCAATGTCAACTATTTAAACTAAAGAAGAATTGTACTAGAATGTGCAAAATGCAGATGAAAAGAATCGTGAACTATTCTCATCCCTCTGCCTGTTCCTACGTACTTGATATTGTTATAAAATATGATTTTTAATGCTTATGTAAGATTACACATTGTGCTAGAACATTTGCAAAACCTTTGCCAATCGTTTTGTTTTGAATTTTTTTCCCCTCTTTCTTTGGAAATGAAGTTCAGGTCCTGTTATTTCTGTGTTGAAACATTGTATTCTTTCAAACACTAAACCATTCTCTTTGCCATTCCGAGGTTTAATAAAGTATGGGATGCTGAAGAATAAATCAAACATCACTTTTTGTGATGGAGAGAGAACATTTTGAACAGTGTGAATAATGGAATACGATGGAATTAAAGTTTGAGATGCAATCTCATCATCTGTCACAATCACATCTAAGCAAGGTAACTATGAATTTTGCATACAGCGCACCACGAGAAGGTGAATGAGTGCCTAGATCATATAAATTGTAATATTTCAAGGTGTGCTGAGCGAAGAATACATTGAAAACCAATATGTCTTTAATGGATAGGAAGAGAAATTTGGAGAAATGATGCATGTTAAGTGTAGTCGCAGAAATGATATAAGCCAGATGGGGATCTCCTGACTGACTTGCATTTAGACCATTTACATATATGCTAGAAGAAACCAAATCAGGTTTTCTAATATATTCTGTTGACAGTTTAAGATGTTATGGATTGCACACAATAACGGTTTTGACGGGTAAAAAGGTGGTGGAAAACCTTTCACTGTAATTTTTGAAAACAGCTACGCAAACCTGAGTCTGCATATGACTGCATCTATAGTCGACCATGAAATTACCGGCAGTTGACATGAGTTGACATAAGTCAACTGTTGTACCACATCGTTAAACCACCTGAGTGTCTCACAAAACCCATATATAAATATGATTTAGCTCTCTATGAAGAACTCCCTAAAAGGTGCAAAATGCCTGTGAGATGTTTTCTTCTGGAACCTAAACCATCACTACATTTGTATGAGCTCCCCCCTCGAGTGGAACCCTTTCTGTTTTGCAGCGACGATCTCCAAAGTGTCCTCTTGGCTGTAACATTTAATTATTCAGATATATACATTTAAAAAGTTTTGTTTGGTGTCAGTTTGGGTGACGAGTTTTGTTGTACAACTAAAAGAAAGGGTGTGATCCTTTATTGCATGCTGGGTCATGGCACGTGTAACTGACAATATGCAGTAAAAGATGACTAATTTGGACACACATGTCCTGGTTGTCAGATATCAGTGGGATTTTCATAACTGGTCTGCAGCTATCATATAAGCCTACTACTCCAAGCATGCTCATGACGGGCTATGCAGGTGGAAGGGTTAAAATTCACTATTCGTTTGCACTAGTCTGGAAATGATGAAAAAAAACAGCTTAACACCACCAACACTTAATCCTAACATCATAAAACTTTTACCACAAAGACAATGCATAAAATGGGTGCCTTGGTCACCCAACAAATTAGATTGACAATTAGATTAGTATGCAATTGAAAATACTAATAATAAATTACTAATAAATTACTCTTCGGGTAATTTGAATCCACATACTAGTGCCCAAAGACAGAATTAGACTATTAATATTCTAATAACGAAAAGACAAAAAGTTTTACACAGTGCCAAAATTACAGAAAACAAAAGAACATAAAAACCGAAAGAGAGTAATGGAAAAATCAATTCTTACAATAAAACATGACTTGAACAAAACAAAGAACCCACACTTATATAAGTATCCCTGATGATCTTACAGTAGGTCAGTGGGAAATCCTCCTAGTTAGGTCGATTCCAGTGTTGATCAAACTAAAATCCAAGAGAAGTTCAGTTTCACCTGGGCTTGCATTCAGTTATATGTGTGTTCCTCTCTTTGTTCTAAGAAGGGTCAGCCCACACGAGCAACTTGGGCCCTTGACGTGATTGTTGTGCATTCAATTCTTTTGATCCAAAAGCACTTGATTCTTATCTGTTAGGGTTCTCCTGTGCCTTTATGCACAGCGGGGTAGGGATGAGATCTCTATGGACTTTTCAATTTCTACAGATACAGCTATGCTTTCTGATCAAATGGTTTCCTGTCTTGTCATAGACAGAGACAAAGGAATAACTAGGCTAACCTCTCAAAATACCAGGACGCAATCATGCCCACGATGTATAAAAGCAGCTGGTATCTTTAATTTAGCCCCTCACCTGATATGTCAGGAGAGACGCTCAGGAAAAAAGAGACAGTGCTATTATTCCCCCCCCCCCCCCCCCCCCCAGCTCCTCTCCCAGCATATAACTAAAGGGAGAGGGCCTGATTTTTAATGAGAGCAGCTTTACATTACCTTTAATATGCCAACCCCTTCCTCTGAACCTATCAAACAACCCCTTCCTCTGAATTTTTTGGCATGCTCAGTGAACCTATAAAACAACCCCTTCCTCTGTCATCAAAGCAACTCTAGCCCTAAACTTTACTCTAACTTATTATTTATAAAAAAAACAAAATAAAACATCAAGATCCTATAGACGGCATATAATACTGAAGCATACAGAATTCTTGAGGCCCACTGAATTATAATATTTTATCTATAGCCGTTCTGAGATTAACCCCTTAAGTACCAAACTTCTGGAATAAAAGGGAATCATGACATGTCACACAAGGCATGTGTCCTTGAGGGGTTAAGGATGTGTGCAATACATCTGTCATGTTTTAATGCATGGCGTGAAGTAACATTTTGATTACCCTAACATCTTAGTCCTAGTACCAAAAACTACTACAGTGAAACATGCACTAAGGGAATACAATGTTGTCTTGGAGTTCTGGAGAGATTCATAAACCTATACTATTGATACTCTTGAAGGGTATTCTTGTTTTGTGATTCATAGGTTTTCCCTAGTTAGAAAGAACCAAATTATTAAAGATATGATCACTATTCCCACAAAGAAACCCTCTTCCACATTGAGGCATACAATTAGCTAGAGTACGATTGGCAGAAGGTGGTACACTGGTATTAATAGTTTGCGTCTGTTAAGTTCCTGGATGTTCTGTAGCATTGGTTACGGACTGAAGCAACGAACGAAACATTACAGTGAGCTCTTTATTAAACCTGTGCATGCAAAGACAGATGAATTATACAAACCAAATTGGCACTTCTCTGTAATCATCCAATGCTCTTAATAAAAAAACTGTCTTGATTGTACTTCTATACACACTTGGTTGTACATCAGGGAAACATTTTTTGAACACATGAGCCGATTGTCATATAGCTGATTAGTGTCACGATTCGGGGAACCCAACACGCTAACACACACACAGAAAGTGTGCAGTACCGGTCCTTAGAGTGGCCGGGCTAAGCACACACAGAATAGTCAGGAGACAAGCCGAGTAAGGGGAACCAGAAAACAGAATAACGAGAAACAAGCCGAGGTCAAAGGGTAGGAGAAAGTCACAAAGTCAGTATAACAAGCCAGAGAGTACGTAACCAGAAATCACACGTTCAGAATCAATACTATAAAGCAAAGACCACAACAGGGCAGGGAGGAACAGGAAAGGTAAGTATTTAAACCAGAAGGTTAATTCTGATTGGATAATTTCCAATCAGAATTAACAATCACACGTGGGAGATATCTAAACCTCCCACTGTGATTGAGGCACTGTGCCTTTAACGCCGGGTCAGGTGACTGACCCCGGCGTGTAACAAATTGGCCGGTCTCCCAGCGTGCAGCGTCATGCATGCTGCCGCCGGGGGACCCGGAAGAAGACGCGGGCGGCACCCGTGGCTGGGAGGATGCCGCCCGCCGAGCACATGGCAGGAAGGGGACCGCGGACGGCTGGAGGGTGAGTGCCGCGAGCGGATTGCAGCCTCCCCTCGCAGCCGCCCGCGGGATCCTGACAATTAGCATTATTCTGTGTACTCACTATTTAGATTTCTTAGTGGGTTTTCAGTTCCAGTACCAATAGCAAGAGTCAAATGGACACTTGAGTGTGAGGCTGACCTATAGATAATGCATTATAAATATAAATAAACATTACGTTACAAATGCTAAACAATAAATAAGGAATCACATTTGAGAAGTTCTGTACAGCTTTTGTCATGAATAATCACTAAACCAGAAAGTGGTTCAGCCAATCATGATCAACTCATTTTATATTGCTTTACTGTACTAGACTCATAAACAGCCCTGTGTGGCCCACAGAAAAGGTTTCCGGGAGTCTTGACATCATGGAATTGGTGGGAAAAAAAGTTGTTATTTAAAATTTTATTTCAAAAACTCACCCAGCATAACTAACTGTAACCTAACACGTGTGGGTGCCTAGGCTGCAATTTAATGATAAGTCTAGCTAAGCACAGGTAGGACGTGGAGAGCAATTATTGTGTAAAATGTAAAATTTTACCTTTAATTTTTTTTTTCAAAAAACTTGCAAAAGCTGAAGATCTCTTGTCACACCCTCCCCATCTTTCCAAGTACAGACTTTCTGTGGCTGTCCAATCACAGACTTCCTAATGCGACTCAATGAAAAGTCTTTGCAAGGCAGGTCCCATGAGCAGTTGCTGCCTCTTAATGTTTAGTTCCACTAAACTAAGCAAACCAGGAAGTAACTGAACCTGTTGTCTGTTTGACAGCAAGGGGTATAACCAGGTTATGTTGCAAAAGTGCCAATTTCTATTGAAATCTGCACTTTTTGAAGCCCATGGATCAGCGCAGTCAGGGGAATGGGCCTTGACAGAGCCAAGGAGTAGGCAGGTGGAGCTATAGATTCGGGGGTGGGGTTAGGGTGGAGCATGCTAAAGGGTGTGGAAAAGTGCGAGTATATTAAGCGGCCATTTTAGCAAACGGCCATTTTAATTCAGAATCCGCACTTACCGGTTAATTGTTTTGGCAGGTTGTGGGGTTTCTTTTCTTCTGTTTTTCAGATGGCTTCGCTTGAAGAGATCCTGGACGGTGTGAGAGCAGCAGTGAGAGACAGGGGGATGGCTTGGCTGCAGCAGCAACTGGCGGTTCCTGGGACCAGCGGTAACCCCCCAGCGGCTGTGGAAAGGCGATCGGTGCGGAGGGCGAGACCGCCCCAGCGGCTGAGCCCGGGCGTGATGCCCGCAGTGCGTCGGAGACGGAGTCCTTCCAGAGAGGCGAGCGGATCATCAGTTAAGGAGGCTGGCCAGTCGGAGCCAACGCAAACGCCGCCGGCCCCGTCTGTGCGACGCGGTGCCGGTAAGGCAAGGGCGGAGAGTAGGCCTGGCACGGTGTCGCGGCCTACCACGAGGAGCGCTGCTCGCAGGACGGCGGGCGGCAAGGCGGCGAAAGTAGCGACGGCCTCCGAGGAGACCGGGACCGCAGAGGATGCCGGAGGTGTGGAGAGAGCCCAGACACGTCCCGGTGAGTCTGCCGCTGGTTTAAATACCGGGCGGCAAGGAAAGGCGCTGGGGATTGGGAAGGACGGGCTGACACCACCTCAGAGGGCAGCAAGGGATTCCAGCGGAGGGAGACTTGATCAGGCGGGCGAGACAAGGCCCAGGCAAGGCAGCGGGGGGACAGCAGGACAGGTCACCCAGCTAGGGCAGCAGGACCGAGTCAGGGCGACAACGGAAGGGGCTTCTGTTTGTCAGGGCCAGCGCAGCGCTTCCCCAGTGGACAGAGGAGCGGACAGTGAGGGATTGTCCCAGGGGTACGACACACACTCTGACAGCGGGGTTAGGAGTGTACGGGAGGGCCATAAATGTTGCTCCCGGGGACGGCATGATTACAGAGACAACCCTAGGCCTGCGGAATACAAGAGGCGGCGCAGGACAAGCGCCAGGCAAGACCGGGCAGGGTGTGTCAGGGAGAGGAGCCCGTCTACTGACGGGTGCAGTAGGCAGGGATCAGTCTACAGGGCCAGGAGGAGAGGGGAACGGCGCTGCGAGTCTGGGTCCTCCGACGGGAGCGCTCAAGGACGGCCGGACAGTTTTTACGGCCCAGAGGGCCTGGCTACTAGGCGAGAGAGGCGCAGGGTTGACGACAGGGAACGTATGGAGGAAGGGCGGGTAGAGGGGCACTCGAACAGACTACCCAGGTGTTCTTCTCACTACAGGTCGCGGAGCGGTACACCTACGGTCCCGCGGAGGGATCTGGCGGAAGGGAGTCGGCGTCAAAGGGACACCCCGGAGCCGCACGCGGCGGAGGGAAGGAAAACGACCCCGCGGCCTTCCGCGGCCGGAGGCTCTGGCGGTGAGTTGCCTGTTACATCACATTCTGATTCCATGTTAACTTGCCTAAAATCATTGTTAGACTCATGGGGCGGTGGGGAGGGGGCTTCACCGCAATTTTCGAGGGTATGGGTTCCGGAAGTAGGTTCCGGGACGTCGGGGCAGGCGAAGGGGGCGGTGAGTGGTGTCTCCGGACGGAGCACGCCCGAACCAGGCGACAAGACAGGCTTAAGTTCGGTGGGAGGAGGGGAGGTTTCTGACGCGGCGCGGCAGAATGTACATGTCTCTTTCGCGGGCCCCTTGGGATGTCACCTGAAGTCTGGGGTGAAGGACAGGATTTGGAAGGGTGAGTTCGTAGAGGTTTTTTCTCTCCTTCCTCTGGAGGAGTTCCTCGATCTAAAGCATGAGGATAAAAAGGATGCGAAGAAGGAGGAAGAAGAGAAGAAGCGTAGGTATCGGAAGATACCAAAGACGTTTGCGAACTGGTTGCGGGCTTTTTGCATACTGGCCAGCGTCATCGGGGAAAAGTTTCCCGATCGCTGTTCACAACTTTTTTGCTATTTGGACGGGATAGGGGACGCTTACCGGACGTATGGTGGGATTGCTTGGTGGAAATACGATGAGCAGTTCCGCCAACGTTTAGCAGCGAACCCGAACATGAGATGGGATCAGATGGATCTCCCCCTGTGGATGCGGCTCATGATGGCGCAGAAGGCTGCGCCCTTTCACGGGGCGGCCGGTGCAGCACCTGGAGGAGCGGCGCCGGCCGGACAAAAGAAGGGTTTCTGCTGGCTTTTCAACGAGGGCCAATGTAAATGGGGCTCGTCGTGCAGATTCAAACACGAGTGTTCCGGTTGCGGCGGTACACATGGAGTCAATAGGTGCTTCAAGAGAGGCAAATCGACTAGCGGGGGAGGTCCCAGTGGCGCCACGGCTCCTGCCGCTGCCACTGGGGGCAACTCCGGTGAAGGTAGGCGAGATGCTGCCATGGCTAAAGCGCTACGCTAATCGGGCTGACGCGGAATTTCTGAGGGAAGGATTCACGGAGGGGTTTAAGATACCGTTTAAAGGGACAGGGTCAGGGACTTTATGTTTGAATTTACGTTCCGTTCGGGATCACCCAGGGGTGGTGCGGGACAAATTGATGGCGGAGGTACGGCTTGGCAGGATGGCGGGACCCTATGCGGTCCCACCTTTGCCGAATTTGAGGGTGTCTCCGTTGGGGGTGGTCCCCAAGAAGGAACCAGGCAAATTTCGGTTGATACACCATTTGTCTTACCCAAAAGGGGCGTCCGTTAACGACGACATTGACGCGGCCCTGTGCTCTGTGTCATACGCGTCATTCGATCAAGCGGTGGAGTTGGTACGGAGAGCGGGGCCGGGAGCGTTGATGGCGAAGGTGGACGTGGAGGCGGCTTTCAGGTTGCTTCCTATTCACCCGACATGTCACCACTTACTGGGTTGTTTCTTTGATGAGGGTTTTTTCGTGGATCTGTGTTTGCCCATGGGCTGCTCTATTTCTTGCTCGTACTTTGAAAAGTTCAGCTCTTTCTTTGAATGGGTGGTGCGTCTGGAGTCGGCTGGGGGTGCAGTAGTGCACTATCTGGACGACTTTTTGTGCGTAGGTCCGGCAGGGTCCGATCGTTGTGGGCAAATACTAGGGGTGTTGCAATGGGTGGCACAGGTCTTTGGGATCCCGTTGGCGGCGGAGAAGACGGTAGGCCCGACGGTATGCTTGAGCTTCCTAGGGCTGGAAATAGATTCGGTGAAGGGTGAATGTAGGTTGCCTTTGGATAAACTGACAGCGCTCCGCCAGCGGGTGGGGGTAGTCAGGGGTTCGAAGAAGGTGACCTTGAGGCAGTTGCAGTCCCTGCTGGGGAGCTTGAACTTTGCTTGTAAAGTGATCCCTATGGGGAGGGTTTTTTGCAGGCAGATGGCTCGAGCAACCTGCGGGGCGCGATTGCCAGGTCATTATATCAGAGTCTCCGCTGCAATGAAGGCGGATCTGGATGTTTGGTTGTGTTTCTTACAGGAGTTCAATGGTCGGGTATATTTTAGGGAGGAGGCGACGTCATCAGAAGCGATAGGCTTATATACGGACGCTTCCGGGAGCGTAGGTTTCGGGGCCTACTTGGCTGGGAGATGGTGCGCGGAAGAGTGGCCAGAGGCGTGGAAGGAAAACGCCTTGATCAGGAACCTGGCCTTCCTTGAACTCTTTCCTGTGGTAGTGGCGGTATCTTTATGGGGCGAAGAGCTCGCGAACAGGAAGGTGATCTTTCATTCTGATAACATGGCGGTGGTGCAGGCAATTAATAATATCTCGGCATCTTCGCTGCCTGTGGTATGGTTGTTGAGGCGTTTGGTGCTGCTGTGCATGTCTTGGAATATTGTGTTTAGGGCGAAACACGTCCCGGGATTGTTGAATGTTATCGCTGACGCCTTATCTCGTTCGCAGTGGGAACGTTTTCGGGCAGCGGCGCCGGGAGCTCAGGAGACAGGTCAGTCATGCCCGGCGGAGATGTGGCGGCTCGGGACGTCTTGCTTGGGGGCTTTATAAGAAGTTCCCTGGCGCCCGGAACGTGGACTGCGTACACCAAGGTATGGTATGAATGGGAGGAGATGATGGGGCAGTCTGGAGGGGCGAATTCGCCGGCAGGTAGGTTGGACACGCTTTTGTGGTTATTGTGTCGGTTATTCGCGGGAGGGGCTTCTCCCGCGAAGGTGGACCGTTACATGTCAGCATTGGCATTTTGGTTTAAATTCACGGGTAAGGAGGATATTACAAAAACTTTTTTGGTGAAGCAGGTGTTGAAAGGCTTTCGTAAAGGACGTAGGTCTGTAGACTCGAGACGGCCTGTGTCGTTTAACATTCTACAAGGCCTGGTTGACAGGCTGCATGACGTTTGCACATCTGCGTTTGAAGTGCTCTTGTTTACCGTAGCTTTTGTTTGGGCGTTTTTTGGGGCGTTCCGCATCGGCGAACTGGTCAGTTCTAATAAGTCCGGGGCGACTGGGATCCGGTTCGAGGATGTGTTGCTGGGACAGGACAAGGTCGAGATACGCCTGAGGCACTCCAAGACGGACGTCTTTGGGCGAGGTAAGACGATAAGTTTGTTTGCGTTGCCGGGGTCGGTAGTCTGCCCAGTAGCGTGTGGGCACAAATACTTGGGCGTGCGCCCTCAAAGCTCTGGGTGCTTCCTCGTTCACGAGGATGGTCTTGCGCTGTCGCGCTTCCAATTTGTCAGGGTATTCCGCATGGGGCTGCAACAACTGGGTTTGCATCCCATGCAATTTGGGACTCATTCATTTCGCATAGGGGCTGCAACGGAAGCAGCACGGCTCGGACTCGGGGATGAACGGATTAAACAGATAGGTCGGTGGGAGTCCGCGCGCTTTCGGACTTATGTACGAACAGATAAGTTGGTTTGAAAAGGGTGTCTGGTTGGGTTTGAGTTGTGGTGTCGATGCTCTGCTAGTTTATAACTTGTGTTTCTTTACAGGTCGGGTTGTATGGTTGGTGGGTCACTCCTACGTTTATTGGGCGCAGAAGAGGGCCGCAGTTCGGAGGAATGGAGCACAACTGGGCTTTCTTCAGGACACTGTACAGTTACAATGGTTTGGTTTTCGTGGTTTCAGTTGGCAGAGCATTAGTGGAGTGATTTTTGGTAAATTGTTGGAAGGAAATTCCCCGGACGTAATACTGATACATGGTGGGGGTAACGATTTGGGGCTTATCCCTCAGAGGGAGCTAATTAGGAGAATGAAACGGGATTTGGATCGCATCCGGGAGCGGGTGCCGGGAGTGGTTATAGTGTGGTCTGAGATGGTGCCTAGATTTAATTGGAGACACGCCAGGGACACAGCGGCGGTGTCGAGATGCCGGGGGAAGGTTAATAAGGCCATGTCAGTTTTCGTTAGGAGGTCAGGCGGGGTCCCGGTAAGGCATTGGGAGCTAGAGGGTATGTTACCTGGGTATTATCGTAAGGATGGAGTGCACCTTTCGGAGGTAGGTTGTGACTTGCTAAACCTCGGTTTTCAGGAAGGGATCTCCCGGGCCCTATTTCTGTGTGGTGGGGGGCGCTCGAGACATTAAGGGATCAAGTCTCGGGCTGTGGCGGGATAGGGCTAGGGTAATTGGGATGGAAGTGGATTAGCAAGTGGCTAGGCTAAGCTTAAGTTGAATTAGGCCAGAGTTGGAAGTGGTCTGTTGGTTCGAGCTCATCGGTGGCTCCGAACCTGGTGGTGTAGGGGTGTCTCGGTACACCCCTACAGTTAATAAAGTTACAATTATGGGGCCTCTTTGGTAGGCCGTGTGTTATATTTATGTGTTATTTATATTGTTATATATTGTTTATGGTATGGGGTCATTGTCTGGGTTAATGCTGTACGGATGGGGGTGGGGGTAAATTAATTTATTTGGCAATGACCCCAATCTGTTATCTTGTTTATTGAAAAATTTAAATAAAGCTGTGGACTTTTATTTTCCAACAGAAAATTGGTGTCTGTGTTTATTGGTGGGTTATGGGAAAGAAAATGCCACAAGCCGAATAACGACTGTGCGCATGTCATGAAGCCCATGGATCAGCGCAGTCAGGGGAATGGGCCTTGACAGAGCCAAGGAGTAGGCAGGTGGAGCTATAGATTCGGGGGTGGGGTTAGGGTGGAGCATGCTAAAGGGTGTGGAAAAGTGCGAGTATATTAAGCGGCCATTTTAGCAAACGGCCATTTTGATTCAGAATCCGCACTTACCGGTTAATTGTCCCTCCCACCCTCCCTAGGTTTTTTAGCAGGTCCCGTTTTGTCACAGCGGCGGGATAGGGCTAGGGTAATTGGGATGGAAGTGGATTAGCAAGTGGCTAGGCTAAGCTTAAGTTGAATTAGGCCAGAGTTGGAAGTGGTCTGTTGGTTCGAGCTCATCGGTGGCTCCGAACCTGGTGGTGTAGGGGTGTCTCGGTACACCCCTACAGTTAATAAAGTTACAATTATGGGGCCTCTTTGGTAGGCCGTGTGTTATATTTATGTGTTATTTATATTGTTATATATTGTTTATGGTATGGGGTCATTGTCTGGGTTAATGCTGTACGGATGGGGGTGGGGGTAAATTAATTTATTTGGCAATGACCCCAATCTGTTATCTTGTTTATTGAAAAATTTAAATAAAGCTGTGGACTTTTATTTTCCAACAGAAAATTGGTGTCTGTGTTTATTGGTGGGTTATGGGAAAGAAAATGCCACAAGCCGAATAACGACTGTGCGCATGTCATGTAAAATATAAATAAAAATAAAGAAATAAACAAGCAAAAGGCATACTATTCACAAAAAAAGCACCTCAGCAAGCTAAAGCGCCTTTTGTGCTTGGAGTGTTTAAGTACCCCTTTATACTTGTTCATGTTTAATCAGCCAATCATACTTAAACTAAGACTGCAATAGGAATAGTAGGGAAGCTTAGACAATGTGTCTAGATGCACCAAAGCTAGACGGGATAATAATTAAAATACTTTTACTTGTGTGATAAATAGTTTTTTTGATCAGATGTCTCATTATAACAGATGATATTTCAGTTTTAGGGTAGGGATGCGTGTTAGCGATATGGTTAGTGTATTAGCGTTTGTGTAAGGTTAATCTTCATGTTGGGGTTAGTATTGGGCCTTGTTATCGAGGTTAGTGTTAGGAGTTACAGAGTTATGTTTAGAATTGCTGTTGGGGTTAGGATTGGTGTTGGTGCTATGGCTAGGGTTGAGGCAATGTTACTGTTATTCTAAGTGTTAGTGTTAACATATGATCTTGGATCTCAAGCGAGACATTATATACTTAGGCTCAATGGTATATAAATGTCTCCAGAACCTTGAGATCGGTATTACTTTCTCTTAATACATGTCTAATTTGTAGATTTCTTTTATATTACATGATTTAAAAAAGTGTTTAATCTTCCCCAGCTTGAGTGCCATAAATGTCCCCAGGATTCCACATGTAACATAGCGATGCACTCACACTTGCACATAGAAACACACACAAGCGCTCAGAAATACACACATAGACACACCCATATTAAAATAAAGTGTCATTAAAATATTACAGGAAATAAATTATGAAAAGCCGAGCCCCAGCTGCCATTAGAGCAGATTGGTGCTCCTCGTTCCATTTCTCTCTATGAAGTCTAGGGTGAGAGAAGATAAGTAAGGTGCCAATGGATCTCTATAAGTTAGTAGGCGAGTTTAATTTCCTCTTACGTTGTCCTTTGGATAGCAGACATATTATTCACTTGCTAAACAGTACCAGCTGAAGCTCGGAGACTCCACTGAATGTACAAAGTGTGAGGAGGGAGATGCAAACCTGTTGCACAGTTTCATGGCTTGTGAAAAAATACAGAAACTTTGGAAAAAAAACAAATTGTTCAGCTGATAAAATTGCAACACACATAATTCCAGTCAACCCAGAACTAGCCATCTTAACATATTGCGTGAGATAAGAGCCACATGTCGTAAATTTATATGAATCACCCTAGTCACAGCAAGGGAAACAATCCCCTGCCCTACCGGTGGATGTATCCTGGGTAACATTTATAATTATGCTGAAATCTAAACTCTGACATGCTATTCACATGGACTGGCTAGAGTCATCCTCTAATAAAGTACATTACATTAAAGGATCTTCCAGAACTAGATCTTAATTCCTTGGACCAAGACCTGAAAGACCAGGTTAAAAATGTGCTTATGAAAAAGTGGTTCTATAGGACAAAATTTGTACATCATGGGAATATTACCAGGGTGATATTGGTTTGATATGTTAATGCACAATTCTGATACTGTGGAGTTGTCTTAACTTATAATTAATTTGAGAACTTTTATTCTGGGAGTGTTGGCATTTTCTACACATTGGAAACACTTTCATGTACTGCACAGGTTTTAGGATCAACCTCGGATGTTGTCTCCAAACATTCAGCCTTACAAGATAAAAACAGGTGACCACACCAGTTCTTTTATTAATTTTGTAGGTAAAAAAAAAATTGAATATGCAATTTGGTACTCAAAAAAGAATTTAGATTGGAAGTCCTTCCACAAGTAACTAGTGCCTTGATTGAATTATTTTCGATAAGCTTTGCAAATGATCACAATCTGTTAGAAAACCGTTTAAAATGCTTTATCTATAGAAGTCACCATTAACCCTTTACTAGGTACGTCCGACAAAAAATGATCCTTGACAACTGTGGACGTACCTAGTATGTCCTCGCAGTCCTTCTTACTTAGCCGATCGCCGCCGTTCCCCCACCAGCGATCGGTGTTCCTCCCGGTCTGGGGGGACTGTCTTACAGTCCAGACAGTCCCCCCTCTGCAAATTAGGCCCCTGCGGGCCATGTAATTGCTCTGATAGAGCAGTCACATTGCCGTAATAGGCGTCCATAGTGCTGCTTGCAGGGAGACTGCCTGAACTGACATTTATTTGCATGTCATAAGCAATAACTAAGACTGCTCCAATCAAGAAAAAAAAAATCACCAAATCTTAACGAACACAATCCCAACTCCTACACTCTTAAGCTCAAGGCCTGTGGAATGAGCGTAGAGATTAAAATCACAAGCAATTATTTAAAGACCAAATAAGGGGGCATTAAAATTTAGAGCCATAGCTTCTAGTCTGTAACTACAACTTTAAATGATATTCTATATCTAAAAATAAAGTTGCAGGTATCCAATAATCTTGTGTCCAACTAACCCTCGCTCAAATCTAATCAATTCATTTTACTCCCACCATCACTCATTCATCTTGCTCAGCCTGTTCCCCGTACTTTATGCTCAATCATCGCCTGTCATATGGTGGAATGATCATACTGTGATAATGAAAGTCATTTGGTATGTAGTACGTCTGTAAAGGTTAATGTATTGAATGAATGCCAGGATGAATATGAATGACTGTAAACGTATGCCGTGGTATGAAAATGTGTCAAACTTTTAAATATGTGTATAGATTATGTCCAATGTTCCTCCTTCTTAGTCTGTCTCTGGCGTTCTAATCATTTTTGCAAAGATCTATAATATTTCTTGGTGAAAAGGGTAGGGATTAGCCACCTCTGATATTCCAGATGGAGGAGACATCAACACTGAAACAGTTGAAGTGCCAAATGATTCTCACACCTCGAAAAGGTCAAAATATTGTCACCAGTAATAATTTATTAAGAATGTATGCAGATGCAAGCAAGCAGACCTTGTTTATTTCCTTATGAGAGTAAGGAGACACAGCAAGAGATGACATCATGACAGCTTGGGGTAAACAGAACCTATGCCAGAAAATGACCCACTAGTGAGATGAGATGGCCAGATTCTTATTATAATGGAGAATATCATTGGTCATTAATGAGTTAAAACTACAAAGAGAATTCTCAGTGTTTGAAGAAAGTTCCAATGATAGCGACGGCATGATTTGAGCTAAAATATGCCATTCTAACAGTCATGCTACATTTGAAATCCTCTGCTGGGGAGTAAATGTAAATGTGGGTTGAAACACTCACAGGGTTATTAAAGGGACACTATAGTCACATGAACAACTTTAGCTTAATGAAGCAGTTTTGGTGTATAGAACATGCCCCTGCAGCCTCACTCAATCCTCTGCCACTTAGGAGTTAAATCCCTTTGTTTATGAACCCTAGTCACACCTCCCTGCATGTGACTTGCACAGCCTTCCATAAACACTTCCTGTAAAGAGAGCCCTATTTAGGCTTTCTTTATTGCAAGTTCTGTTTAATTAAGATTTTCTTATCCCCTGCTATGTTAATAGCTTGCTAGACCCTGCAAGCGCCTCCTGTATGTGATTAAAGTTCAATTTAGAGATTCAGATACAATTATTTAAGGTAAATTACATCTGTTTGAAAGTGAAACCAGTTTTTTTTTTCATGCAGGCTCTGTCAATCATAGCCAGGGGAGGTGTGGCTAGGGCTGCATAAACAGAAACAAAGTGACTTAACTCCTAAATGACAGTGAATTGAGCATTGAAATTGCAGGGGAATGATCTATACACTAAAACTGCTTTATTTAGCTAAAGTAATTTAGGTGACTATAGTGTTCCTTTAACTAAAGTAAGAATTCAAATTCAGATTTAGAGAATTTGAAATCTTGAATTCTCACTCTAGTGAATGACCCTGTCAATGTACAAAAATGTTATAACGAAACAAAAAAACAAAATAATTTGTGCATGGAACAGAATATTATTTGCACATTGAAAATCTCGGGTTCTATTACTTAAAACAGAGGGCGAAATAGTTCATCGGGTTAATCCTATAATTGGAGTTCTTCTTATGACTCAGGCTCAGGAGATCTAATCCCAACACTATAGACTCAACATTTCATCCATTACAAGTTAATAACATTAAGATTATGTTGGGTAACTTTCATTAAATTGGGCATTGGTATATATTAAATATATATAAATATTTTACACATCAAGTGCAACTAAACAAAATATCTTAAAATAGATTCATGCATCAGTAACGTTAAATGTCTCATAGGTCTACAATATAAATTCATTTTTGATAGTTAAATCTAACCCTATACCACCCTACCCCTATGCTCAAACTAACACTTATCCTACACTAACTCTAACATAGCATTAACCCTTACCCTTCACCAACCTAGTCCTACATCTAACCCTTCCTCTGACATCAGCAGATTAATTTACAGCTAAAACAGAGAGTGGTCTGTGATCGCCATCTACTGGCTGTTTTCAACATGAGTGAGAGATCTCCCACTCATTCTCCAGCCTGGCATCCTGTCCCTGCCAATCACACTTTGATCAAATCTGGGCACCTGACAAAGCCCAGCACTAATTACAAATGGCATGGGGCATGCAGAGGTCTTTCAGGTCCTAGGGGGCTTGGCAGGCATGCTGATAATTAGAATCTAAATTGCATTTAAAGGGCTGTATTCCGGGTTTCACTTTGTGCTGCATCTCATCTGTTAGGCTGGGATCACTAAATATGGCCCCAGCTAGCAAAGGGCAGACCCAGCTGATATCTTAGTCACTGTGACGTGAGCAGGGATTTAATCCTGCTTACACCAAAGTTTCAGGACATTCTTGTGGAGGACGGCATGGACCGTCCAACTTCCTTATGCGTTTAAACATCTGTAACAGGAAAACATTTTGGCATAGTTCATTACTCACCTAACTGACATTTAAAGTCTTAATATAGTGAGTCATTAACAGTGGTCTGCTAATCCCTACCTTCCCTTTATATCGGCAATCTGTTGTCTGGCAAAATATACTTATGTAAGTCAAGAGAAAAGTCATCCTGCATAGAAGCCAACAAATGTTTTATTGCTCTTAACAGAAGGCACTTCTGAATTTAAATATAAACACGGCCCAAAATAAATCTTCTTATCTATATTTTCAGAAATAAACGTGCCCCTTTTTATATTATTGTTTGCATGTTTCTTCCACTTTTTTAATCTCAACATCTTTCACCTTGCAACTTTCAATGCAGGATGTGTTTTTACCTTGAGTTACCTTTTAAAGACATTAATTTTTCATAATTGTTTTATTTACTATTTAAAATATTAATATTTGTGTTGTGCAGCACAAACATCCGTGCTGTGTGATCCTCCATGACCTAATGAAGATTTAATGAGTTAGATCACAAGTTCTTTTTAAATGTTTTGTTACATTTTACGACAACTCGTGTTATGGACATTTGAAGCTCACACCATGGAATGGCATAAGGGTAGAAGCCGGTGGTCAATTAATGGGTAATCTGAGATATACCCTGTCTGTCTGTAGTAGTATACTTTGGCTAGTGTTTACAAAGACAAGAGCCCAGGTAGCCAAAGTGAAATAGGTCAAGTTATTATAGCTGTCACTTGAGGTCCTTTTCAGTCATATACATATTATTTCCTTCTTAATCTTCTATGTTGGCAATCTGTACCCCTTGTGCCATCTCATTTCTCCATCATGGTTCCCTTTGCATTGCCATTTATCTCTGCTTATTAGAGCGCCAATCAGCATGTACTGGCTGATCAATTAAGGTATTTTGAAGAATCAGACAGTGCTGGACAGTTAGTGAGCACCGATGGCATAATGCGCACTCATAGCTCTTCATGTGGAATTGGTCAAGAAGGACATTCATATAACCCCAGTAGACTGTTGATCCCTAATATACCAGCACTCCAGGTGAATGCCTCATATAAATAATGTATTGCTGGCCTGTTTCCCATTCATGGATTCCATTTTTATTTTAGCCTTTAGTTTGCACTGAAAGGTTATGTTAGGAATCAAAAATCTATTCTGTAAAGCAGTATTTTTTATATTATCATCAGGATTCCACCAACTGTGGCCTCCTGCGCTCTTTTTCTATTTCTCCTGGTTTGTCTAAAAATGTTTCCTTCTTCCAAGTTATGAACTCCTCGATGTATTTAGATGTTCCTGATACATTTCCTCTTTTCGACTCCCAGGTGGACATATTTACATTAGATGTATCTGAATCATGTATCACTGTCTTTTTCACGGTTAGAGTTTGAATAGCATTGGTGTTTAATACCCCGTGGGTTATGCAGAGACAGGATTCCTCTTAACCCTCTTACTTTCTCTTTCTTCTTTGTCAATCCCCTTTTTATTCTTACATTTAAATTTTAAATGATTTGCCCTGGCCCCTTACCACTTATGAAATATGTTTTATCCTGTTCACATTTTAATGTTAAGAGTAGACTGGATCTCTTATGTACAAACTTTACGATATGTTCTCATACTATTTCATGTGTACTGTTTCCATTCAGAATAAAAGCTCAGCCGGCGGACTATTTTTACAATCACACATAATACTTCTCTAAAAACCCGTAAATACATACCTTTGTCTACTGAGAATTTTCAGTTCTCTTACTCAAAAATCTTTGAAAACTTGCTTCTTTAGGAAAGCATATCAATTAATGTGAACAGCTTTCCCTCCCCACACCCCGATTCCTCTCCTGAAACTGTCATCAAAACAACACTAAGCCCTTAATGATTACTGTCCCAGCAACCTACTTTTCTACCCTACCCTTACCTTTTGTGTCACTATACCCCACTCCCTCTAGCATGTAAGCTCATTGAGCAAGGCCCTCAACCCCTCTATTCCTGTGCATCCAACTCGTCTGGTTACAAATACGTGTCTGTTAGTCCACCCATTGAACAGCGCTATGGAACTTGTTGGCGCTTTATAAATACTACTACTACTACTAATAATATATAGACAACCACAGCCTCTGTAATTTACTTGTGAAACATATTTGAAGATGTTTACATGTAATATTTTAACTGAGAGCTCGATAGTTTGGAGGGGTGTTGCTGGGGAACGCTCTGAGTGGAGTCTTGAAGCAGAACTGATTTAGGCAAACTTTTATTTTTAGCCCTGCGATTCCTCTATTGTTGAGACTGAAATAACACCTATTACATATTATGCGCAGAGTGCCGTTTTAATGCACCATATTTGGAGTTAATTGTAAAGCACAGTGTGGGGTTCCTACTGTGAGTGCAGGGTTTTAATGCTGTGATTGCAGGTTTAATACTGCACTCATGTGGTTAATGTTGTGCATGCAGAGCATGCATGGGGTTAATACAGCACGTGTAGGGTTAATAAGTGGTGACTTAACACAGCATACTGGGGTGTTATTACAGTAGATGTGGAGTTTTTTTCAATATAAATTTATAAAATATTCCGAATTCATTTAAAAACTTGGTGTCATGCGATTGATAGAACATGTTAGGATTTAGGTTTGCACATATGCTACCTTCTGGAGACTAAACGTATCTGTCTGTGTATCTCATACTAGCCTAGCTGTACATTTTATATTATTCCAAAAATTGTTTTGAATTCCTACATTTTCTGTCTTGCTTTTTAACCTTCCCAGTTAACCATTAAAGGTTAAAACACAGTACAGTTAGCCTTTATAACATGTTCATGATTTTCTTTGAATCAATAGCTATCCCATTGTACAGCGCTATGGAATTTGTTGGCACTATATAAATAATAAAATAATAATAATAATAATAATAATAATAATCTAAAGTCTTACTATTTAATAAGATATCTTTTTATTTCTCACCACTAGATGGCAGAAGCACTCTACTGAAAGCCTTAACAAAACTGTTCCCCAAATTGCCTTACTCCATCTATACACAGCTCAGTTCTGGTGATTGCTGGCTACATTTACAGATGATACAAATAAAAATAAAAAAACAGTGCCGTGGAGCTTCATAGAAATAATATTTTTTCCTTTTGCTTCTTGTGAGGCAATGTGTTCTTGTAGAGATTGCACGAACCTACCCTTCGTTTCATTTTCATGACTCAGCAGGAGAACACAGCTCCTTTTTAATTTAAAATAACATCACTGAGTGCATCTTGCTGTCCCTAATTTTTCATATATTCGCTGGTTATGTATAGTGGATTTCACTGTATGTTTCAAGAAGATTATCTTTCCTATCTTACAATTCTCTCAGTCCAGATACACAGCATCACATAAAAAGAATGTTATGTATTAAAAAAAATACTTGTTTAAGGAGAAAGCTTGGCCACAGGGATTGTTTTGCATAAATAAAGACGACTGTCGATTTTTCTACAACATAACAAAATACGCGACACAAACACGTGCATCACAAAGCACACAGCGGGATTATGCGGATTATTAAGTGTGAAGTCTCAGAAAGTGTGAATTCAAAGTAAATTCATTTTTTTTTCTAAAATACTTAAATATAAAAAATTCTTCAAGGCAGCTATGTTTCCAGTAAACGGTAAAATGAAAATGGTCTTTAAGGAGGACCAGTCACTTCTATAGAAATGACACAATTAAATAAATATAACTTGTGTTAACCATTTATTTTTCTGATACGCCATTTTTAAAAATTAAAACGTTAGCTAAGGCATAGCCAGGGCACACATTGGATAGGAGAGAGGGGCTTTTCTAGGGAGTGGCTGACCTGGCTAGAGCCCTGAGTGGGCTCCTGGAAAGCCTCAAGTTTGATAAAAGCAAGTTTTGCTTATTAACTCTGTGTCTCCATTCAGTAGAGAAAAGAGAGGTTAAAATTATATGTTCCCCCAGGATCCTACTGCCTGCACCTCTAAAACTGCTCCTGTGTGCCTGCAGTGTTACAAGGCAGGTAGGTGCAAGACAGCAGTATGGTACGAATAGACAACAACCCAGAGAGCACACATACTGTCAGCTCCAGGGCTGGACCTCTTTGTTACTAATCACACCAACACACCTTCCAATATTTCAAATAGACAAAGATGGATACTTTCATTTTGGGGGTAGACTGGGGTTAGGCTGTTGTGAGAAATATTAGGTGACTTTCTAATATGTAATATGCATATTACTTACCTAGATTTCAGTAAGGCTTTTGACACCGTTCAACATATAAGGCTTATCAATAAACTGCAATCTTTAATTTTGGATTCCAATATTGTTGAATGGGTAAGGCAGTGGCTGAGTGACAGGCAACAGAGGGTTGTAGTCAGTGGAGTATATTCGAAGCTTGGGCTTGTCACCAGTGGGGTACCTCAGGGATCTGTACTTGGACCCATTCTCTTTAATATTTTTATTAGTGATATTGCAGAAGGTCTTGATGATAAGGTATGTCTTTTTGCTGATGATACTAAGATATACACTCAGACACATTACTGGGAGTATTATTGCTGTGGAGCTCTGTTATACACTCAGACACATTACTGGGAGTATTATTGCCGTGGAGCTCTGTTATACACGCAGACACATTACTGGGAGTATTATTGCTGTAGAGCTCTGTTATTCACTCAGACACATCAATAAAAGATAAAAAAAAAAGGGACAGAGGGATCTGGGTGTAAAATAGGGACTATCCCTCCTACATACGAACCTATTGGGGGTATGCACCAAAACCCCTACCTCTCTCTCCCCATGTACTTACTGATCACCACCATTCCCCCGCCGGCGATCGATCTTCTTCTGAGGGGGACTGATTGAACTGACAGGAAGCCCCCCTGCTAATAAAAAAGAAAAAAAGTTTTTAAAAAAGTAAAAAAAATTTAAATAAAGTTAATAAATTAACAAATATATATATTTATATATATTTATATATATCTTATATATAACGTCATACTAAGTGTATTTCTTTATTAATATATACATATATTAATATAAAAATACACGTAGAGTACAATTACACAAGTATATATAATATATATATAATAACTTTATATATTGTATATATATATATATAATTTTTTTAATAATAATTAATTAAAAATAAATAAAAAACTGTCAAAATAATAAAAACATTAATATATATATATATATATATATATATATATATGTAATTTTATTCTAACTGTATTTTAATATTAATATATGGTATATATATTTATATCAAAATACACTTAGATATATATAACATTTCATTCTATGTATATCTCCTTAACGACCGTGGATGTACTGGGTACGTCCGACAAAAAACAGTCCTTATGGACCGCAGACGTACCTAGTATGTCTGCGGCAAATAGAAGCCCTGGACTTACCTGGACCGGTGATCCGCGGTGATCACGGTCGGGGGGGGGGGGGGGGGGGGGACTGCCAGGGTGATAGGGGGAAAATGATGGGTGCGTGTTATACGCCGATATCCCATATTTACTTACCTGTCTTGAAGCGTGGGCCGGTGTTCAGCGCGCACCGCGGTACTGGAACTTCAATTTCAGGTTCCGGTTTCCGGCGGGACTGAAAGGAAGTGTGCACACTTCAAGACAGGTAAGTAAATATGGGACAAGAGGGAAAGTGCACTAGGGGACACTATGGGAGGGGGGGAACACTACTATGGGAGGGGGGGACACTATGGGATGAGGGGGGGAACACTATGGGAGGGTGGGGGAAGAATACTATGGAAAGGGGGGGAAGAATACTATGGAAAGGGGGGGAACACTATGGGATGAGGGGGGGGAACACTATGGGATGAGGGGGGGGGGACACTATGGGATGAGGGGGGAGAATACTATGGAAAGGGGGGGAACACCTTGATCGGGGGTGGAGAATACTATGGGGGGGGAGAATATTATGGGAGGGGGGCGAGAATACTATGGAAAGGGGGGACACTATGGGAAGGGGTGGAGAATACTATGGAAAGGGGGGGAACACTATGGGATGGGGGGGACACTATGGGATGAGGGGGGGAACACTATGGGAGGGGGTGGAGAATACTATGGGAGGGGGGGAGAATACTATGGAAAGGGGGGGGACACTATGGGAAGGGGTGGAGAATACTATGGAAAGGGGGGGAAATTTCCTGGAATTTCCTTCTGAAAATGAGGTGCGTGTTATACGCCGGTGCGTGTTATACGCCGATAAATACGGTATATTATAAAATAATTAAACTATTTTATAATATATTATACATATATAATGTTTCTAATAACCCACTTCCTATAGTCTGTAAGCTCGCTTGAGCAGGGTCCTCTTCAACCTATTGTTCCTGTAAGTTTTCTTGAAATTGTCGTATTTATTGTTACATCCCCCTCCCTCAAAATATTGTAAAGCGCTACGGAATCTGTTGGCGCTATATAAATGGCAATAATAATAATAATAATAATAATAATATATGCTTTCAGTATTCGTGTCCTTTGAGATATATACACAGATTTTGAGAGTTCGAAAAAGTGTTTTTTTTTTTTGTTTTTTTCATCATATTTTATAATATTTTTTTGTAAATTATATGATATGATGAAAATAATGGTATCTTTAGAAAGACCATTTAATGGCGAGAAAAACTGTATATAATATGTGTGGGTACAATAAATGAGTAAGAGGAAAATTACAGCTAAACACAAACACCGCAGAAATTTAAAAACAGCCCAAAAATGTTAAAGTGGTCTGGTCACTAAGGGGTTAAAGGAGTGAAAGTGTCATTATATATATGCACTTTCCTAATTAAAGCACTTTATTTTGTGATACTGTGATATACACTGTTTTGTTGTAACTGTAAGGTGCCCTGATGTGAGGCACTTGACTTGGGGGCAGCAGAGAAACCAAGCCACTGCCACCTTGCTGTCCTTCAAATGTGAGTGCTCTAACAAGATTGTATTAAATACCAAATGGTATGGAAGAGGACAAAAGCAGAGTCACTAGTCAATCACAGCTTGCACTTACACTGCACGCACACACATTGAGACTGATCACTGCTTGCAATTACATTGCAATCACGCACACACACACACTGGAAGTGATCACTGCATGAACTTACCATGCATGCACAAACTGTGACTGATCACTGCATGAACTTACCATGCATGCACAAACTGTGACTGATCACTGCATGAACTTACCATCCATGCACACACTGTGACGGATCACTGCATGAACTTACCTTGCATGCACACACTGTGACGGATCACTGCATGAACTTACCATGCATGCACACACTGTGACGGATCACTGCATGAACTTACCATGCATGCACACACTGTGACGGATCACTGCATGAACTTACCTTGCATGCACAAACTGTGACGGATCACTGCATGAACCTACCATGCATGCACACACTGTGACTGATCACTGCATGAACTTACCATGCATGCACACACTGTGACGGATCACTGCATGAACTTAACATGCATGCACAAACTGTGACTGATCACTGCATGAACTTACCATGCATGCACACACTGTGACGGATCACTGCATGAACTTACCATGCATGCACACACTGTGACGGATCACTGCATGAACCTACCATGCATGCACACACTGTGACTGATCACTGCATGAACTTACCATGCATGCACACACTGTGACGGATCACTGCATGAACTTACCTTGCATGCACACACTGTGACGGATCACTGCATGAACTTACCATGCATGCACACACTGTGACGGATCACTGCATGAACTTACCTTGCATGCACACACTGTGACGGATCACTGCATGAACTTACCATGCATGCACACACTGTGACGGATCACTGCATGAACTTACCTTGCATGCACAAACTGTGACGGATCACTGCATGAACTTACCTTGCATGCACAAACTGTGACGGATCACTGCATGAACTTACCATGCATGCACACACTGTGACGGATCACTGCATGAACTTACCTTGCATGCACACACTGTGACGGATCACTGCATGAACTTACCATGCATGCACACACTGTGACGGATCACTACTTGCACTGACGTTGCATGCACCCGCACACTGGGACTGATCAGTGCATGCACTGACACTGCATGCACGCACACTCTGGGACTGAAGACCGCATGCACTTACATTGCATGCACACACACTTATTTATATAGCGCCAACAGATTCCGTAGCGCTTTACAATATTATGAGAGGGGGGATTTAACTATAAATAGGACAATTACAAGAAAACTTACAGGAACAATAGGTTGAAGAGGACCATGCTCAAACAAGCTTACAGTCTGTAGGGAGTGGGGTGTAAAACACATTAGGACAGGAAATAGCAATCAAATAAGGTGGGAGTGAAGCAGAGCTGGAGGAGAGAGTAGAATGCTGCCCTTTAGGAGAGAGCAAGAGACAGGTATGTGAGGTAGAGGTTACTCTGGGAGGCCATAAGCTTTCCTAAAGAGATGGGTTTAAAGGCACTTTTGATTGAAGACTAGGGGAGAGTCTGATGGCGGTAGGATGTCTATTCCATAGGAAGGGAGCCGGCCGCGAGAAGTCCTGCAAGCTTGAGTTGGCTGTACGGGTGCGAGCAGCGGACAGGAGAAGGTCACGGGCAAAGCAGAGGGACCGAGAAGGGGCATACCTATGGATCTGTGAAGAGACATAAGAGGGGCTAGAATTGTTCAGTGCTTTATAGGTATGGGTTAGCACTTTGAATTGACTCCTATAGGATACAGGAAGACAATGTAAGGACTTTTTTTATAATAACGCTGCTGACCTTTTTATACCTTCACCAATTCCAAGTCCTGTTTCATATCTACCTATACGGACCAGAAGCCCCCAAATAAGATCAGGGGAGGCACCTTTGAGCACATTATACGTCTTCATCTTGTGAGTGTATTCATTTACAGCGCACATTTTTTTTATTTTTATGCGTGAGAGGACAGACTAGAGAGAAAAATCAGTCTGGCGGCAGCATTCATTACAGACTGTAGTGGGCAATACGGCTTTTGGGAAGAGGGTTACAATCATCCACGCGGGAAATTACTAGAGCATGGACAAGCTCCTTGGTAGCATCTTGTATAAGAAAGGGGCGGATGCGGGCTATGTTTTTAAGATGGAATCTACAGGATATGGCAACATACTGGATGTGAGGCTCAAAGGTGAGGCCAGAATCAAGTATGACGGGACATATTTGTGTATTAGGGAGGATAGGTAGGTTCAAGCAGCAATATGTAGGGACTTGTAAGCAAGCACCAAAATCTTAAATTGAGCTCTATATCTAACTGGAAGCCAATGTAGGGACTGACAGAGGGGGGAGGTGTGGGAAGTGCGGGTGGACAGAAAAATGAGCCTCGCCGTCACGTTCATTATAGATTGCAGTGGCGCAATCTGGGTACACGTATGACCACTGACAGGGGGTTTGCATTAGTCAAGGCGAGAAAGAACAACTGCATGAACCAGCACCTTAGCTGCATCTGGTGTTAAATAAGGGAGGATGCGAGCTATGTTTTTGAGAGCAGAGGCAGAGCCAGCGAAAGAAAAACTGAAAAAGCGCTGGGAGTTTAAATGCCAAAAATGCCAGGTTACATAACCATTTATTACTAGTTATACCTGTTCACCTCCTGGCATGACTTGCATTACCCTGTTTACTTATTTAAAAAATGTGCAGTTCAATCCTATGTCATTATACAGAATGCCTTGATTTGCCTGTTACTGCTATCATGGCACTGCAGGCCTGTTTGTAAACCCTTTTGCACTACAAAAATAAAGAATAAAAAAATTTAAAAAAAGCTCTGGGAGAGGCAGGAGGAGCACCAGGAGAGAGCAGTATTCCATAGTCCGAGTTTACGGAGAATGAGAAGAAGCTGTTGATGATCAACAGTGTCAAAGGCAGCAGAAAGATCAAGGAAAATTAGTATAGAGTAATGGCCGCGAGATTTAGCAGCGATTAAATCTTTGGATACTTTGGTCACAGCTATTTCAACAGAGTGACCACCGCGGAATCCAGACTGAAGCAGGTCAAGCAGAGAGTTGGATTCGAGGAAGTCTGTCAATCTCGCATACACAACTCTTTCAAGGATCTTGGAGGCAAATGGCAGTAGCGATATAGGGCAGTAGTTGGATGGGGAGTTGGGGTCAAGGTCAGAATAGGCATTATGGTTGCATGCTTGAAGGGTGAAAGGAAATGTGCCGGAGGAAAGGGAGAAATTAAAGATTTTAGTGAGAGGAAGAGCAAGAGAGGGAGACAGATTGCGGGTGACATATGAGGGAATAGGATCGAGGGAACAGGTGATGGGTGGGGAGGACTGGAGCAGAGCAGAAACCTCTTCCGTTGTAGTAGGTGTGAAGGAGCATAGAACAGCGGAGGGAGTGGGGTTGGGTGATGTATTGGAAGAGGAGGGAGAGAGGTTAGAGATCTCTTCCCTGATTGTAGAAATCTTCTCAGTGAAGTGAGTTGCAAAGTTTGAGGTGGACAGGGTGGGAGGAGGAGGGGGAGCAACAGGGCTAAGGAGAGCATTAAAAGTGTAAAATAGTCATTTGGGTGTGAGAGTGTGGTTATGAGGATATTGAAGTAATGTACATGTGCAGAGGAAAGAGCCAGAGTGTAGGAGCGCAGCATACATTTATAGTGGAGGAAGTCAGGTGCAAAGTTAGACTTTCTCCAACAGCGTTCAGCAGTAGTGATGTCGCGAACATTCCGTTCGCGAACGCAAACTTCCGCAAATGTTTGCGAACGAGCGAACCTGGCGAACCGCCATAGACTTCAATAGGCAGGCGAATTTTAAAACCCACAGGGACTCTTTCTGGCCACAATAGTGATGGAAAAGTTGTTTCAAGGGGATTAACAACTGGACTGTGGCATGCTGGAGGGGGATCCATGGCAAAACTCCCATGGAAAATTACATAGTTGATGCAGAGTCTGGTTTTAATCCATACAGGGCATAAATCACCTAACATTCCTAAATTGTTTGGAATAACGTGCTTTAAAACATCAGGTATGATGTTGTATCGATCAGGTAGTGTAAGGGTTACGCCCGCTTCACAGTGACAGACCAAACTCCCATTTGCACAACCGCAAACTCCCCATTTGCACAAGGTTGGATACCAAGCTAGCCAGGGCCGTCTTTAATATTGATAGGACCCTGGGCAAGCATTTGCTTGGGCCCCCTGGGCATGCAATCACTCCCTCCACTCCAAACCAGTGGCGAAACTAATGTAGAGAGTGACCTGGTGCAAAAAAACATTTTACGCCTTCCCTGTAGCACAAGAGTAAAGAAAAGATAGATCCCCATCTGTCATACCACTCCTGCGATGCTATGCAAGTGTGTAGAGTTGGTGTTTGTTTATCATTTTAGCGTTTTAATACAGGGATGTGTTTGTATGTAATGTTTGTATTTGCATGCAGGGGTGTGTTTGGATGTAGTGTTGTCTTAAATGCATATGTACATTTGTGTGTAATATTGGTGTTACAGCAAACTGGTGTGTTTGTATGTAATGTTTGCCGGGGTCTGTTTGCATGTTGTGCGATTTGTTGTATGCACATACATATTAACACATATACATTAACAAGCAGATACACACATATTCACACCTTGACACATACTGGCATATACACACACACACACACAGATACAAGCACTTTGATACACACACAGACAGAAACACACACTGGCACATCCACACACAGAGATACACACACACACACACAGAGATACACACACACTGACACATCCACACACAGAGATACATACATACACACACACACACACTGACACATCCACACACAGAGATACATACATACACACACACTGACACAGGTATATACACACACATACAAAGGTATAAATGCAGGGGTGTATATGTGTACAGTGCTAGCAAAGGAATGTAGGAGTGTATTTGTGTGCAGTGTTGGCATTAAAATGCTGGGATGTATGCATTACCACACACTCAAATGCACACTGACACACACCAACACATACATACAGACACATACACATACACACTGACACACAAGAAAGCATACACAGGTATACATATACGCAGATACACTGACAAACACAGCCAGATACACACACTGACACAAACACAGCCAGATACACACAATGACATAAACACAGACAGATACACACACACATATATGTGTAAATTTACATATTTTAATCTCTGCCCTCCAGCAGCTCCTGGACAGCAACTCCCAGCAAAACCTTGGCCAATATAATGTCTCAACTCTGTTCTTACATACCCTGGTAGAGAATTTGGCAAACGTGACATTTGGAAATGGTGTACAGCCTTTGATAACACTTTATGCAATAATATTTTAAAATAAATATGTTTTTAATTTATATTTAATAGGGAACTGTCAGGTTCTTCTAGGATTTTTAACATGTAGTTATCCCCAGTGTGTTACATTACAAACACAAACACATGGGTGTTTGTAATGTCTGATGAATACAAGTGAAATCAGAAATTAGCAAAACAAACAAAAACAATATTGTGCCACCCTCCTGTCTCCTTACATTTTGGGTACAGAGGGGTGGCTTCCCTCGCGTCCAGTGAGAGCTTGCTGGCCCAGGCTGATGGGAGTCTGCCTTCAGCTTTCTCAAACACTCTCCCCACAATGCTAGTATTCTCCTCTGTGTGGTGTGTGCCTCCTCCCCAGCGGCACCACTGAGGAGGAAGTGATCTGACCTCACTTCCTCCCAGCATGCCACAGGGAAGAAAAGGAATCACAGGGCACTGTGTGAGGAGGCTAGCTGTGTGTATGTATTCAGCCAACCACCATATTGCAGGGGGCCGGTCCAGAGCAGTATTAAAGGGCCAGGGCCCCTGATAACTTCAGTTGTCGCAGCGGGCCCATGGGGCAGCTGCCTTAGGCCCCCCAGGAGTAACTGGGCCCGGGGCAGCTGCCCCTTTTGCCTCTCCTTAAAGACGGCCCTGAAGCTAGCCATGTCCCGTTCCTTGTCCTCACTGATGTCATTGAATGTCTCTTCCTCCACCCAGCCACGTACAACACCAAGGGTTCCCGAAAGGTGACAACAAGCGCCCTGTATTTATTTTTTTTAAATGTACACTACTGTTACACCAGATATGAGTTGCACTGGTGTGACACTGTGCCCTGGCAGGCCCTGAAACGCACACGTGTGAAGGAAACTGACTGCTATTATTTCACAGTCAAATTTCTAGTTTTTTTTATGTACACTACTGTTACACCAGATATGAGTTGCACTGGTGTGACACTGTGCCCTGGCAGGCCCTGAAACGCACACGTGTGAAGGAAACTGACTGCTATTATATTACAGTCCAAAAAGTTTTTGTTTTTTTTTAAATGCAAGCTATTGTGACACCAGATATGAGTGGTGGCACTGGGTCCACCTTAAAAATATTGGATATCGCTAAAAATCATGATCACTATATACTTTCTCTACAAACCTCTAAAACGAACCAAACTACTCATCCATCCGCTATACCACTTTATCCCACCTAGAACTAGTGCCCAGTTAAAATACTTGACTCTTACTTACCCACACTCAGTCATTCCACACACATTTCACCACTACTCTCACTGAATCCCTCTGACTACGGCTAAATTCATCTTCTACATCAGTAGAACACTACTCCTAAGATTGGGTTGTATCCATGTCTCGGGTCTTTCATTTAGAATAGGGGCAGCTTCGGTCTCCTTCAACACTGACACTCCAGTGCATATTATTAAAAGATTGGGCAGATGGAAATCCGCAGTCTACAACCGATATATTCCTCATCTCGAGAAAGAAATGAGGAAAGCTTTTAAAAGTTTGGCTTTGTAAATTTGATGCAAAAGTGTGTTTTTCTTTAATACCTTTTCACCCTCTTTGCATGAACCCGATTTACATATATTACTAATATGTTTCTGAACATATATATTATATTATTCACTCACTCACTCACTCACTCTCTGGGCCGGCCTAAGACATCATGCTGCCTAGGTCCAACGATAAATGACTATGGGGGATAATGTATAATAAACACAGATTACTGGCTATGGGAGGGATAATGTATAATAAACACAGGTTACTGGCCATGGGGAGGATAATGTATAATAAACACAGGTTACTGGCTATGGGGGGATAATGTATAATAAACACAGGTTGCTGGTTGTGGGGGGATAATGTATAATAAACACAGGTTGCTGGTTGTGGGGGGATAATGTATAATAAACACAGGTTACTGGCTATGGGGGAGATAATGTATAATAAACACAGGTTACTGGCTATGGGGGGATAATGTATAATAAACACAGGTTACTGGTTGTGGGGGATAATGTATAATAAACACAGGTTACTGGCTATGGGAGGATAATGTATAATAAACACAGGTTATTGGCTATGGAGGAGATAATGTATAATAAGCACAGGTTACTGGCTATGGGGGGGATAATGTATAATAAACACAGGTTACTGGCTATGGGGGGATAATTTATAATAAACACAGGTTACTGGCTATGGGAGGATAATGTATAATAAACACAGGTTACTGGCTATGGGGGATAATGTATAATAAACACAGGTTACTGGCTATGGGGGATAATGTATAATAAACACAGGTTACTGGCTATAGGGGATAATGTATAATAAACAAAGGTTACTGGCTATGGTGGATAATGTATAATAAACACAAAAAAAAAAAGAATGCAGCTTCAGAATTAATCTAAATTGTATGCTGTCTAGGAGGTGAGAGGATCTGGGAGGGAGGGTCTGCTGTTGATTGGCTGGAATGTGTCTGCTGACTGTGAGGTACAGAGTCAAAGTTTACTCAATGATGACGAATAGGGGGCGGACCGAACATCGCATATGTTCGCCATCCGTGGCGAACGCGAACACGCTATGTTCGCCAGGAACTATTCGACAGCAAACCATTTGGGACATCACTATTCAGCAGTTCATTTGGAGGTATCAGGTCAACTTAGTGTGCCAGGGTTGTAATTGGGAACGCTTGCTGCGTTTAAATGTAGGAGGTACCATGATGTCTAGTTGAGAGGAGAGAGTGGAGTTGTAGAGTGAAGTTGCAGAGTTAGAGCAAGTGAGATTTGAGATGGGTAAAAGGAGAGTTTGGAGTTTGGTGGAGAGAGAGAGAGAGATTGGAGGTGGTACAGAGATTGGTGAAGATGAGGACAAGATGCTTTATGAGTTGCTGAAGTAGACCACTGTGTGAGGCCGAAGGAGGAGGTTATAGAGGGGGGGGGGGATATGGGGTCGATCAATGATGGCAATTCTTAAAGGAGTGTTTACTTTATGGCATTTAAGTGGAAACTCGAGGCACAAAAATCGCCTAATCTCCTAATCTTAGTAAAATGATTTTATGGCACGGA
The DNA here is from genome assembly GCF_036172605.1 of Pelobates fuscus. NCBI lineage: Eukaryota > Metazoa > Chordata > Amphibia > Anura > Pelobatidae > Pelobates > Pelobates fuscus. The sequence continues at coordinate 42,048,165 of NC_086320.1, forward strand.
TGCTGTTTCTGCAGCCTTGCCATTGTAAACAGTGCTGTTTCTGAGAAACAACAATGTTTACAATTTGCAATTTCCATCCCTATTAATGTCTGTGATAGCTTCTAGAGCTGCAGAATTAGTTGGCACTATATAAATACCAAAATTAACAATAATAATAATAGAGGTTTCCATGCATTTAACTATTCAATCTGTTTCAAATCTTTTTATATCAATCTCTATCTTTTGAGAATATGTTTATTTTTTTGTCTTTTTTCTTTCCATTACATATTGTTAGGATGATTAAAGAGATACTGTAACTGCTTCATTTCATTGAAGTGGTTATAGTGTTTGTAGACCCCTGGACCTGTCCTTCTATTCATTATGAAATAGTTTTTAATGTTTTAACGCTAAACGAGAGTCCATCCCCTCTGTGGTGCACTGGCTAATGAGGAAACATTAACCTGAGCAGCTATAGGTGGCTGTGATTGGCTGAGAGTATCTGCTCTTCTCTTTCAGCCTGTCACGGCACCAACTGGGGGTATGAGCGGTATGGCTAGAAGTCAGTATGTTGTTTCTGCCTTAGCCATACCTCCAGTGGCGGCTGGCTGTGGGAGGCCAGGGACCCTCATTCAGTGGTAAGCTGCTTGTAAATGGTGAATGGGGAGACAGCAGCAGGGCACTCCAGTAACACAATGAGGTGAAATGGTTAAAGTGCCTACAGTGTTTAATCTGCTTTAAGGGACTGCTAGATATAAGGTTAGAAATACAGATTTAAAGATGGACAGAAGACATGCAAACAGATGGACATAATAATAATAATAATAATAATAAATAATATTGTCCTGCCTGTAGTATATGTCATGGTCAGCTGTGTTGATGTGTTGAAGTACCATAAATCAGCCCATTAGCCCCGTTCAAGCATCAGGTATGTGATTCATTTGTATGCCTTTAACCGAAGCTAAACATTAATAATGAAAACATTTCTTCCTTGTTGCACACTGACAATCAATGATACTAAGTGAGAACCAGATTGGTTCAGCTGCCTCAAAATGAGCAAAGTGTAAGGACCCAGATGCAGATAATATGAAAATGGAATCTTTTCCAAAATCATCACCTTTTCAAGCCTCATTATCCGCCTAGAATCACCAGCTGTTCTAGCACTAATGGGATTAATTGAGTTGGTCATACACATTTATGTTGTCTCACTAGGAACAGTAGGTATTAATGATGTTCGACCACTTTCAGAGATTTTAAGTACTATTTACAATCTCCCATTAGAGTTAATGCAGTCAGAAACCTGCTCTCAGGTTGGGCTTACAAAAAATAAGAAAGGAAAAGAACAAAGAAAGTTATCGATAGAGAAACAGATTAACTCTAGTGTGCTCCGAAGCTGTTTTATTTGGTAGCTGGAAATCTCCCAAAGGCAGCACATAATTCCAGCCTACTTAATTGTTAGTTCTAAACCAACTCCCAGGATACAATAAAAACCTGTCTGAATTCTGCAAATCTCCTATGTACTAAGCCGGCCACCTGTCTCCTGGATGTCAGAGCCTTATCTTTTATCACAGTTGTAGTTGTCCTTAACTTAAAGAGACACTCCAAGCACCTGGGCAACTTACATGTATATTAAAACCAGAGGTAAGCTTTAAATGTGTGTGGTGTTTATGTTTTACAATTTTTTGCAATTAATGCATTACATTAAAGGGACACTATAGTCACCAGAACAACTACAGCTTATTGCATTTGTTCTGGTGAGTAGAATCATTCCCTTCGGGCTTTTTGCTGTAAACACTGTCTTTTCAGAGACAGTTTTACAGCCTAGTGATAACTTCACTGGCCACTCCTCAGATAGCTGTTAGAGATCCTTCCTGGGTCATGGCTGCCTAAAATGCATCCAAACATTCAGAGTCTCCTCCCTCTGCATGCAGACACTGAACTTTTCTCATAGAGATTCATTGATTCAATTCATCTCTATGAGGAGATGCTGATTGGCCAGGGCTGTGTTTGAATTGTGCTGGCGCTTCCCCCCTATATGCCTCTTTGTCAGTCTTAGCCAATCCTATGGGGAAGCATTGTGATTGGATCAGGCTACCACTTCTGCTGATGTCAGCAGGCAGTGGGCAGGTCTAAAGGAAATAGTGACAAAGCATGCAGCTGCAGACTTGAATACAAGTAAGATTTTACCATTTTTAGGGAGGCATGAGGGGACCAGGGTGGCTAGATAGTGGTTTTAACCCTATAGGGTTAGGAATACATGTTTGTGTTCATGAACCTATAGTGCTCCTTCGATAATTTTATCAACATGTGAACATAAAATAAGAAATAAGTTCTTGATTGTTCACCAATATGTTTAAACCCCTACCCATAAGTTAAAGAAGACAGTGATTTTTTTTATGCATGTTTTCTTTGGGGGGAAATGGAAGAAAAAACAGCTTGCAAAAGCTGCAGAACTGTGGTCTGCAGCCCTTGCAAGCCTACCCTCTTTCTCTGACATGGAACTTGAACAATTAGAGGCTTTTTATTGAAAATGTGCACCCGACCGCTCATTGAGAATCGTGAAGTACAGGCATGGTCTTTTGAAGTGTGCCTGTCACTACCATTAGTTCTGTGGAGATAACTGAAGTGGAAGAACCCCATCCTGGCTGTCTGGCTGAAAGGGGAGGCCTTTTGGCATTGATTCATAAAAGTGTTGGTTTCTATTGAAATTGTTGCTTTTATAAACTGTCAAAAGAATAGACTTTAGACACATAATGCACTTCAGCAAGCTTAAATGCTTAATGTGTCTGGAGTGTTTCATTACATTGCCAACAGACAGATAATTAAAAACAGATTGAAACAATTTCATATAAAAAGTGATTCTCAGACATATTTGATGCCAAAAGTACAAGTATCAAATACAATTCCAGGAAATTTCTCTATGAATAAAATTATTGTATTGCAGACTTATGTGCGCCGGAAAAATTGGGTTTGACCAAACCATTTTTTCCAAATATGAAATCTAGTTGAGGACCTCCAACAATCTCATCCATGAAACATATTTGGTAAAAAGATCAGATGAGTAAAAAAAAGTGCCAATGTACTGCCAAATCTGTACATAGTATAAATATTACACATATTTTCCTGGCTTTTGGTTCACAGACCAAGTAAGAAAAAGTAACCAATAGGGAAAACAGGAGGAGCTGTAAAAAAAAAATTCTATATTTATGTTATATTTATATTACCATGTACAATTTTAACCATAACCCCCCGGGAAGAGCTATTCCAATACCCCTGGCTCAGGACTGTCTCCCATGGCCAGGGCTGGATTAAGAGCCCAGTGGGCCTGGTGCTGACAATTATGATGGGGCCTAATTACAGAATCTTATCGACCAAAAACACTAAAACAGTCATACCTCTCAAGCATCATGTATCTGATGGAGTTGGTGTTGGAGGGAAACTCAAAGGATGCAGCTATAAGAAAACACATACTCTATGCTAATCTCTTTATATAAGTTATGCTTTCATCTTTCAAGTAAATCCATGCTGTGGCGAAACCAACCTCGCCACTGGGCATTGGAGAAGCCTGTTTGCTCGCCTCCTGCCTGCTGACTATGGCCCCTGGGAGATTTGGCCCTTTAAATAAGTATTTGGGCATATTGTATTTTATTATGCTGCTGCTGGCCCTTTAAAAACCGTCTGGGGACATACTGTGACTTTTGGGAAGGAATAATGCCCCTTTAAGACTGTGTCCCCTGTCCCCCTAATATACTTTGTTTGTGCCCTTTTCCCACTTGGTTCAGTAAATGGGGCTTACTGAACCAAGTACCACACAGGTGGACCACCCAGAAGTGGAAGTGTGCAGGCAATTTACCTCCCAGGCTGGGAGCCTGCTGTAGGTAAATTGCTGACCGCTGGGGGGCCGCCGTTCTCACAAACGAACACGGTCAAATGCGGTCAGCGGTGTGTGGAGCCAAATTCATGGAACTGAGATCGGCTACACAGTTCCACGAACACCGCTGACCCTTACCTTCTCCTACACTGAATTTTCAGGTGCAGAGACTAAATCCTGTTTGGCGATTCGAACACATGTTCGAATGGGACTTAGTCATTTTTTCAGTGTGAAATTGACCGACCGCACAGCCCAAATCTATGGAACTATTTTGGGCATGAAAATGTGCTTGTGGTCGGTCATAAAAGGACTTCCAGCTAACTTTTTAACCCCTGGATGGAATTGGCTGAATTCTGACTATGTTTATAATTAAAGTGTGCTGAGTTTGAATATGTAAGATTTTTATGAAGATTGAATGTATCTTTTTAAAGATATAGTACATGTGTAAAAACTGTATTTCTCTGCCTGTGATAATTACATTAACCCATTGTGTTCAGTAATTATATAACAGGCAGAGGGGAGGATTTTGTGTGGGAGTGTCTGTGGGTATTGTACGTATGGATTGGTTGTTCTGCAAAACCCTGTGGGTGGTACTATGTTTGTAGAATGGGCATAAAAGCAGAGTGTTTGATTAAAAGTTCAGTTCTACTTCACCCTCAATTTGGAGTGCCGTCTCTTATTGGGGGAATCTGCTACAAGGGATTGCTATGCTTGTCATACTCCCTTGCTAAATTACTACTAAGCTTTTGTTAGAGCTTGTTCCTGCCTTGCTCTCTGATGGAGTCTACGGTGGTTATGGTGTCAGCTGGAGTGCTTTGAGCCCTCAGGAAGCGCTAGGAGCATCCATCAACGGAGGTACCCAGTCGGGGTGCCAGGTGATCCATTACACATACCAACAGCAGTGTCCAGTGAAGCAGGAAGCCAATGGGTGGGATAAAAGAGTAGGCCACTGATGCGAATCACATGACCAGAACTGCCAAAAGGGGCGAACATGCCCAAAAACGGGGTATGTCTGTCCAAAGAATTGGAAGGCTGGCCTGGCATCAGTGTCCCTATGAATCACAGTGTCAGTGTCCCCATGTCGCCCAGTCCCCTAGTCTCCCAGTGTCTATGTCCCCATTTCTCCCAGTGTCCCCATGTCTGTGTCTCGTGTCACTAGGATACTAGGGAACACAGAGACATGGGGACACTGAGAGACTTGGGGAGACTGGGAGACATGAGGGCACTTGTGGATACAGACATGGGGACACAGAGCCATGGAGACATGGGGACACATACATTTGGGGACACTGGGAGAAATGGGGTCACAGACACTAGGGACACAGAGACATGGGGACGCAGACACTGGGAGACATGGGGACACTAAGGACACTGGCTGGGAGACATAGGGACACTGGGAGACATGAGGACACAGACACTGGCTGGGAGACATGGGGACACAGACATATGGGAGACATGGAGGCACTGTGTCCCTAGTGTCTCCGTGTCCCAATGTGTCTACCTATGTCTCACAGCGCCCCCATGTGTCTCAGTGTCCCCATGTGTCTCAGTGTCACCATGTGTCTCAGTGTCACCATGTGTTCCCTAGTGTCTCAGTGTCCCCATGTCTCCCTGCTGCCTTTCCCCTCATCCCTCACTTCCCTGAGCTGTAGTCTGTCTCTGCAGGCTGGGAGCTGCTGTCTGAACTCTCTGTGCTGTGTAGCTGCTCCCCCGCGGATCAGTGACTAGAGAGAGGCAGGGATATGCTGTAACTTCCTATCCCTGCCTCTCTCCAAGTGACCCCTACTGGCCGGTGCTGGTATTGCAGAGTAATCTCCATTTATACTGAGAAAAATATTTGCATTTGTATTGCCGGTATTACTGCAATACCATCACGACCAGGCAGCCTCAAATACAGGCTGTGCCTTAAAATACCAGTCCGGTGGCAAACCTAAGAGTAGTGTGTAAAAAAAACAAAAAAACAGCCCCTATGTTAATCCGGCCCTGCCCATGGCAGGCATTCGGTTCCAGATAGCCAAATGAACCCCAGTGGTACCTAGCACCTAAGCGCGTGGATCTCCGGATCAGCCACATCTCTGTGCAATGTCCGACGACTTGCCTTGATGTTTTACCCCACTTCCTGACCTGCCAGGAGAAGGGAAGGGAGGGAAGGGAGGTACTATGGACTAAAAGAACCAACTGTTTCCTGAGAGCCAGGGGGAGTCCCCTATTGTTTGTCCACAGAAGCTCCCAATAGTTGACCAGCAACAGTTCTAATTGCTCTGGAACTATTTTGGTCTTGGCTGGTCAAAACTTTACCCCGGTGGCGATTTGTCATCTCTTCATGGATCCGGGCGCTTGGATCAAAGCTATCCAGGGATATAACATGTGGGGTTCCTTTTATTATGATTTTGGGGTGTTTTTGTATTAGGCACTCTGTATCTTGGAGATAATTTGTTTAGCGAGTGGCAAACAGAAGTGCTTTGGTTGGCATTGTGTGTATTGAATGGAAAACCCATGCTCAGGGTCTGTGCATAAAAGGCTGCATTCGGCTCAATAAAAATTGTTGTGCTCTCAGAACTAATCACTGATCAGCGCTTCTTCTAGCTACAAGGGGAAAACAGCGGAGATACCAAGTCGGATTATTGGATCTCCGACACATATATATTGTATATATTTATTAAATATATTTAATGCTCCTCCCCCCTTCTTTTAGTTGCTTCTCACTTGATCTGGGATAAACATATGTGGCTGTCTCTTAGCCACCAATCATCTTTTTTCCCATCCATAATTTTTTGGTGTCACTCGTGGAATTTTAAATCCTGAAGCTAACGAACATGCTCATCCATCATGTTAGCAGTTTGCTCGGTCATACTCCTTTTGGGGCTTCAGAGACCGGCCAATCACACTAAATTTAAACATATTGCAATTTGGAGGAAACCGAATGCACAAGTCAATTGTAATGTTACCTGTATGGGGAATGGACGTATTAATATAGATATAAGGTGACAATTCATGTTTAGATCCATGATGCATGTATTTCCCTTATAGGGTTAGAGCTCTCAATAGGTTATGGGCCTAATACAAAAACAGGAAACAAACAAAGTTACTTTCGCACTATTCCAAATACTTATTCAAATTTAAATTACAGTATCACTCCAATGGCCATTGCAGTGTAAGCTCACCTGCACCATCAAAAGGTGAGTCCTACACTAACAATTCCACTTTCTGCTTTCAACCAAAAGGCAAAATCTCTAAAGAGACAAAAGGGCTATTTCTATGAACCCCTAGACATTTTTACACACTTTAGCTTGCTGAAGTACTCTATGTGGAATGTTTTTTGTTAGGAGTGCACTCAAAGAGAAACTGTTAAATTACAGTGGAAAAACACATAGCTCCATTGTTAAGGAGATAAGGACAAAAGCAAATTTGGGATTTTTTGCTATGTGTATTCAACTGCAGTTTTCACCTTTTTTAATTATTGCATCAACACATACTATATACCTTTTTTTTTTTAATTAAAGAAAAGAAGGCTTTAAATTTGATGTGACATATTCATATAAATTCTCATTAATTATGAAAAAAATGCAAAACACAAAATTATTTCACAGTTTTGCCAATGACTGTGTAATAATTAGTCAATAGTCGCCAAGACCACTTAATTCGAGAAACTGCAATAATTATCTTGCAGGACCAAGACGGCTGCTAGTAGCTGTCAATCAGACACACACTAGAGGCACTTCCTGGCTGCTAACGGACTCTAAATGACACTGGACGTCCTCGGGCTCCGCATGCAGATATCCAGATATCCATTGAAACACTGCTTTCCTATGGAGAGGGCCTAAGGCATGCATTAGACCTGATTAGGCGTGAGGGAGGGACCAGAAGGCACTCTAGTGGTTGGAATTAGGCATACAGATTTTTAATTAAGGTAGAACAATTTTAGAATTTGGTAATTTTGTCTTCTTAGTTTCATAATAATCACAGAAAACAAAATTGCGACAAAAAATATATAGTTATATAAAGCTGATATCACAAGGTATTTACCTAAAAGTATTTTACACTTTTTGCACGGTCATCTAACTGTCAATCACTGCTAGAGATTGTATTAAAATTGTGTTTTTTTTTACATACACTCATATAAAAGTTTTTGTTAATGCTTTTTTTTGTGTGAACATTATGTGTGCTACCCCTGTACATGACCCCATTTTATTTTTTACTCATCTATTGCATTTTTTTGCCAGACATTTTGTAAATATGATATGGGCCACTATAATCATACAACATAAATTACGGTCAGCTAACTGTTCTAAGTAAAATAATACTCCCAATTTACATGCATATAGCAATTTAGCGGTTTATTTTGTAAATATGATGCGTGCTATTGTAATAGAAATACTGTTCTCTAATAGACATGACCAGGGCCGGCCTTAGGGGTGTGCGAGCTGTGCAGCCGCAATGGGCTGCGCCATGGGAGCAGGGGGCGCCATGCAGCCGACACAGCTCACACATGGCCGGCCGGGATTTTTAAAAAATCAACTTTAAAAAAATAATATTGTGGCGGGTGGAGCTTACCATGCGGCAGAGGCAGAGCAAACTGGTGATGGGGCGGAGCTAAACGTGCCGAGTAACTGCTGCACGGAAAGCAGGAAGGAGTCCCCAACAACGAGTCTCCAGGAGCTGTCCTGCCTCCACTCGTGCGACTGTGTGCATGTGGTGGATTTGATAGTGTATATGTATAACTGTGTGCACATAACTCTGCAAAAATATACACCAGCATACACAAATAGTCCTAAATGCATGTTTTTATCTGAATTAAATACCCATCACACACAGGCAATAAACCCAGCACAAATATCACATACAACCAATACAAACATATCACACACAGTTAATACACCCATTATAAATATAACACACAGCCAACACATAGCATACATATCACACACAGTCATCACATCTATCACATACACAGACAACACAAACATTACATCATATTATAGTGAGATGTATTACAGTGGAGCTCTGGTATATAAAATGCCCATTACTCTGTGTTTTATAGTTAGGGAGCTCGGTAATACTCTAATAGACACATTACTTAGAGTTGTATTGTGGTGTAGTGTATGAGCTCCACATTACTGGGAGTTTTATTGTTGTGGAGCTCTGTGATAAAGGGAGAAGCAGTGCATTACTACAAATTTTTATTCCAAAGAGGTCAAGGTAAATAAGTAAAATCCAGGGATCCAAAGCAAAACCACTCACAGTATTATGTGGCATACTTAGTCTGCTCCTCTGTAATGTAGGGGAGGCAGTCTGGCACTTCTGGCCTGCCTTTCTGTTGGCTGCAGACCATAAGTAGCTGTCTCCCTAGCTCGGGATAATCAGAGCGCTGCTGCAGCTTACCACAGGACACTGCAAGTCCCAATCACTACGCTCCTATACACACACACACTATACATGGATGACAGGGGGGAGGGCGCTGTGAAGATTTTTTTTCGCACACGGCGCTTTAAGGCCTGGACATGACTATAATGACGTCAAAACTTTTAAATAAGCAGGGGCGTGGCTTGGACACTGAACGGAGCAGACGCATGTCGGCTGAGCTCAGGCTACTTGCAGCACATATAGCCCGATTATGGCGTTGTTTTAACCCGAACTTACCTGAGCTTGTGACCGGCACTTGAAAGCAACATGGGTAAAAAGGCAGAAAACCTTTGAACCCTCACAGGGGAAGGCTCCTGCGATATCAGCGTCCTCCTGCAGATGCGGCCTAGGCTCAAAATGGCAGCACAGTCGGGTCCCTGCTATTCCTCCTCTGAGTAAGAAACCGTTGATGCCCCTGATGACATACCCCACACAGAATGCCTAATCTTCCTACAACAGGAGGAAGATCTGACAGCCCCAGCCACCAAGGGAGACATCATGGCACTAATGAACAACATTCATACCTTTCTCAATGCGGATTTAGATATATTACAAGAAGACATCACTGTGGTCACTGCCAGAGTGCAGGTTACAGAGGACAACATCTCTTACATCACACAACAGCAGACAAGCACTAAGGACCTGATATAACAATTCCAGGCATCACACAAAGAAATGCAGGTCAGAATTAACACCTTAGATAATGCACGGAGGCGCAATAACCTCAAAATCAGAGGTAAAGCTGAAACAATTGATGAACAAGAACTGCCACATTTCATTAGGCGACTCCTGGCTACTCTGCTGCCCCAATGCTCCGCAAAGGGCATTCAAGTTGATGACTGTTTCCGCCTCGCAATGTTTAATAGGGCTCCGGCTGGGACTCTTCGTGACGTCCTGGTACGTTTCCTTGTACTTCGGGACAAGCTAGCAATCCAAGAAGCTGTGAAAAACAGAACACCACTTCAATTCGAAATGATGCAGCTCCAGTTTCTGCAAGATCTATGCCGATCCACCTTAGACTGGAGACGATCCTACCAACGAGTCATGAGGGCCCTACGAACGGTGAACATCTCCTATAAATGGAGTCCATCTCGCACCTTCACGACTATCAGAGAAGGCCGCACATACCAGCTTTCCTCCGCGGAGAACTCCACAGCCTTCCTTCAGCGATTAGGCATTACCTCATCCCCAGACGGCCCTGTGAGGCTGAACCGACACTTGGGACGTGAACAGGATTGTACCCTTTACTCCTTGCTCTGCTGTAGATACCAGCTGAAGAGGGGATGGACTCTCGGTATCTCCTGCTGTGATGAACTGCTTTACTTCTATAATGTTGAAATTTCTTTATTGTTTATTTCCCATGCCTCGCTCCACTAACACGGCATGTCTTTTTTGCCGCCTTCCCCCCAATTCTCAGGGGTTATTGAGCGGAATGTAAGAGATAGCAAATCGTCTTGACCCAAGTCCTATCCCTCTATTACCCCACCATGGATCTCATATAGGGCCGCTGTTTTTATTTCTCCAACACTTCCCTTTCTTGGTCACCTTACGTCACATCATTTTTTTCAAGAAGGGACTCTCTTCGTTATAGGTCGTAATTCCAAATGATTTCACGGACCCCACAGACCGTATCCACCCAAGGCACACGATAGCTTTTACATCCAACACCCCATAAAGTCAATAACTATTGTTCCGACCATATAAAATCGGGCACAATTTGCAAATAGCACTGTTTTCGTTGTTATCCTCATGTATATACAGCTTGTAATATGGTCGCCATTCTTTCATTGCCCACACAAAATAAAGAATTTTAAAAAAAAACTACTTTTAAATAAACCTCTGGCCATATAAGGACACGTATGAAGACCAATCTTCTCTTAATACACCAACATTCCAGACTTCTCATGATACAACATGGCAAATTACCATCTGTTCTATTTAACCCATTAGACATCTATACCTAGCATAGAATATGTAATATTCAAGATAAATATTCATTTAATGGATTTATCAAGCTATCCGGGGTCATATATATTCTTGAAGACAACATGTGACTTCCAGTTGACCAAATTTATGAAAATTTTATATGGGAATGTAATGATTCCAAAATGTCTTTTTTTTTCACTGATATAAAATTATTATACTCTGTGATTTTTTTTTTTTTTTTGTAATGGAACTCAAAAAATCCCTGTTTATATCTTGTTTTCATGCAATTATATTTTGCTGGGATACATATATAAAAAAATGATTGACAGAAAACCAAAACAAATCTGTACAAGTGTCCTCTGACAGGGGACCAGTATTCCCCTGCCTCTTTGCCACCAAATGCCAACTGCACTCTCTTTGTATACGCAGTCTGTAAATATTTTCACTGGTGCAGCTGGATGCTTCAAAAAGAGCACCTTTGTTCAGAGCAAAAGTTCTAATGTCTTGCCAAGGGATACAGAATAAATCAATGCTACCAAATTGAACATCTCTCAAGAACACTTTCAACTGACAGAATATCTGGAAAGTTACGGAACTGCTTACAGACAATGTAATAGCATGTTATCGTAGTGGGGATACTTGAAAAATGCTAGACGATACATACTTTCATCTATTTCTCTTTAAACTGAATACCAGTTTTCCAGATTTGTTTAGCTTTGTACATTTCTGATCAAACTACTGTCAACTACAAATTATCATTTCTGTTTCAATCCACAGTTATCACTGAGAATTTTTTTGGGGGGAGGTAAGGGGGGTGATAAAGATTCTGTAGCTCTTTTTACTTCGCTAATGAAAAGTCAAAAAATATGTTACTTTTTTATTCTGTATGGTTGGTGATAAATGCCCCCCCCAGATATGGTCCACTGTTGCTATAATCGCTGGATTTAAAGTTACTGTAGTGCTGAAGTTCTTTATATGTGAGATTTTCCAAAGAGTACAGATTTCAATAGTAACAGAAACACTAATAAAAACACCTTGTTACAACCCCCCCATCCGCCTCCGGCTGTCAGATTTCAGGTCCTGTTACTACCTGCTTTGGTAAGCTTAGTGAAGCTAAACTCAAGAGGCAGCAATTGCTCAGAACACCTGCCGTGAAAAGACTTTTCATTGAGCTGCATTGGAAATTCTGTGATTGGACAGCAACAGAAGTCTGGGCGGGATTAGAAGGGGAGGGCTTGCAAAGGTAGCAGAAAAGAGATCTGCAGCTTTTGCAATCTGTTTTAAGATCTACCCACAATGAAAAAAATGCATAATTAAATGTTTTCATTGGAGGTATGTCTAGTAATTACATTTTGCACTTATATCAACCTTATAAGAGTTTCATGCAAATCAACAAAATGGCATTTAGCAGTCCCTGCCGGACTTTTGTGTTGCTGCTACAGAGAACTGCTCTTTCCAGATGAATTTCAAACATACACATCAATCAAAGACTCTATGGAGAATTCCAGCATAAAGAACAAATGATCCTGGATTAAATATAAATAAAGAATTCTACTTTATTGATTCTCAAAACTTCACATATAAGTGCATATGTCAAAGAACCATAATAGCCTAAATACAGACTAGAGAACAGCGCACACACAAGAAAAATACAATTGCACATTTTACAAGGCTACTTGAAATCACCTATCTTAACAAACAGATATGGGGATTCAGTTCCACCATATGGCCATAGTGTTAAGCCCACCATCGCGTCACAGTACCCCTATATCAATGGGTCGTACACTAATTTTAACATGGGAGATTAACATGCTAACTTTGGAATCCTCTTTGGAGGTGACCACAGGAACGCATTGATTGTGGAGAATCTCCCATGTGAAAATTAATGTAGGACCCACCGATATTGGAGTACTGTAACGTAGTGGTGGGCTTAACACAACATGGCCACATGGGGCTACTGAATCCCCAAATTTGTTTGCTAAGATGGATTATTTTAAATAGCCTTGTAAATTGCAAAACTGTATTTTCCTTCTGTGTGCTCGCTGTTCCCTAACCATAAAAGTCTGACTTACTAAGAGCCCTCCTTACATGTTTTGTGTGGCATACCCACACCTAATCATGGGAATCTGAGGTATTAGAAAATAGAACACGTATTTAAGGTGTAATCAGGTAATTGTCTCTAGCCAATGAGTCCTCAGAAGTAAAAAACAAACAAACACCAGTATATAAATCTCCAAGAGAAAAAAAACACTAAACAATGACTTATGCAACACCATATAGTATAAATCAAAAACAACCATCATACCAATGACAAAACTCTAAAATCTGACATTCAGTGTATCCACCCTCTGCATGCAGACACTGAACTTTACTCATATAACTGCATTTATTTGATGAATCTCTATGAGGAGATGCTAATTGTCCAGGGCTGTTTTTGGCTTGTGCTGGCTCTGCCCATGTTTTGCCTCCTTGACAGTCTCAGCCAATCCTTTGGGAAAGCATTGTGATTGGTATTGAGCAACACTTCTGATGATGTTAACCAAGCAGGCAGATAGTGGCATCATCAGCAGCTGCAGACTTGAATACAAGTAAGATTTTACTATACTAAGGAGGGTAAGGTGGTCATTTTAGCACTATACGGTCAGGAATACATATTAGTGTTCCTGACTCTATAGTGTTCCTTTAACCCCATGACATGTCATAATTCCCTTTTATTCCAGAAGTTTGGTCCTTAAGGGGTTAAATAAGTACGCATAGAAATGAGACCAAAACTAACAAGAGAACATTGAAAGAAAATTGAAATTAAATATATCAACCAAGAACAAATGGTTCCGACATTCCAATCCTAGATAAAGCTTAATTAGCATTAGTATACTATAATTCACCAAATCTGAAGCAAACAAATGGAAGTTCCATATTAATTATTAACAAAGATCAATTACGATTAATAAACTGATTTGTTTTGAAAATTTCATCAAAGTAATCAGTTGATTGTTTATAAACTAATGGCTAACTCTGCTATGGAAATTATCCCAATAAATAATTTAGACACACACTGAGATAATAGAAAAGTGTCAGACATATTTTTCTTTCAGTACAGTAAACTATTCGTAGCAGGAAAACACTGAATTGAGAGTATTTTTTTTAAATACACTGTATCCAGTCCTGTTTTACATAATGTAACACTGCTTTGTAGCAATACAACTAAAACAATGAAATCATTATTGGCATTTATCTAGAGCCAACTTATTCCGCTTTGCTCTACAATATTATAAAGGGAGAATTTTTAACAATAAATCAATCAAAAACATAGTCTCATAAGTGATATCTGTTTAAATACATGGTTGGAGAAAAATAAATAATACATTTTGTTTCTTCCACTCACTTCATGCCGGTTAGGCGATAGACCATGTGTACAGATTTACAGTTTTTAAGTACCTGTATCTTGTATCCCTTCTAGTAACCGTAATACAGAAGGTTTTAGAGACATCTGTGTGATTGCATGACACCCATGGTCTACCTCCAGCTCTACATACCCTAAAAATCAAGCCACCTTTTTTCTCTATGAACAGGAATACTGTAAAGGCTTTGGGACTGTATTGGGCCCAAACTATTAGGTTTTCTAGCCAGTAATCTACATTTGGCCAAATCATTGGTAAAAAAAAAACACAAAAAAAAACCCTCAAATTTAGATTCATTAGACAAAATCAGAAAAAAACTTCAATGTTCTCATTTTAATGCTATCAAACCAGGTACTATATCGAGTTAGAAAAAAAAGGGACACTATACTCAAGGCTTTTATGCCTGTTATTGCAAGACAAACTGTATTCACTTGAAAAGTTATCCCTCTCAACCCTTAAAGCCTTCAAAAAAGCTCTCTTTAGAACCGAAAAGGATATCTCCTATCAAGAAATCAATCTTTAAAAAAGGCAGGATTATCTCAAAATATCTACTATATAGTGATTTTTATCTATTGAATTTTGTATTTGGGCAGTGGAGTGTCCCTTTAAGACGTGAACGGTCATGCGCAATGAGAATGGAGTTTGATTGATGTGTGTAGCGGAGAGCTGATATCTCACAGCTATTCTCCACTAAAGATCCCAGTGAGGCTCAGGAACAAGGTGATGATAAATCCACAGGCAAGGTTTCCAGCAGGTAAAGTAATACAGCAGTATCCCAACAGCAATCCCAATAACTGGACGACACACAGTTTCAGGAGCAGAACTGACAAGCTTTATTTCACAGTGCCTTATAAAGCATGCTCCCATGCAAGAGAGGAGTTTCTAACAATTACTACAGTATCCAATCAGTTATTAGTAACCTCCCACACATCTCCTCCCCTCAATTCACATCATAATCCCCTTATACTGTACCCAAATTCCCCCAGTTTCTGGATGTACCCCTAAACCTAGGGATATCCCTTTAAAAATGGTATCCTCTGATAGCCCTGATCTGGGTGAGCAACATACTCAAAAATCACCCAGATCGGACCAGGGGTTCGGGAGTTATGAACAGGTACAGATTTGACCGACCGCATGGGTAAAGTATCCGAAAACATTTCCATGCATTTTGGCCCTGCGGTCGGTCACAGACAGGGGAATAAAAACATGTGAATTGCTTGTGTTATGAAGCCTGGGGAGGATTCGAATGAATCCCCCAGTTTGTGGGGTTCTTTCTACCGAACAGTGGGCCGGTCGGTAGTTTCCCCACAAAGTACTGGGAGTCTGGAGGTCTCAGCGGTGTTTGCCTAGTCAAGTGTCCGATTTTAGTTCCAGACACTCGACGGCAAAACACCGCTGTTCGGTAGTCTAAGATGGCCGCCGCCATGTGTTCGTATCCCGAATGGCGGCCACCCAGAGAACAAAGACCACACTGCACGGATGGCTAATTACCCGTTTGCAACATTGTTGCAAATGATAATTGAAGGCACACTTCACACAAGGAGGTCTGGTTGTTCGGTAGTTTAATTCCCTTGCTTTATTCGACTGATTCTACCGAACAACCAGAGGAATACATTTCTTTTACACACATAAAACTGGCAATATACACGAATACAGTCCTTCACCGGAATTTTGTAGGACAGCCCAGTGCCATCCGCTACAGTGTGTTCAAACACGGTACAATGTTTTAAGATTTTGATCTTTTGATTATATTCCATCTTCTCGGACCTTTTGATCTTTCTTTCTCCCCTTTCTCCTTTCTTTTCCATAGTCCATCTCCAAGTTTCCCTCATTTTTTATTAGATACAATTTAAATGAGATATTCTGTGAAATTACTCCAGCGCACCCAAATATGTAAAATGGATTATCTAAGTAAAAATTGTATCATATAGATCAGTAGTCGACATTTTAGATCTTGTGCCACTAGTCAGACATTAAATGTACTTGCCACCACATGCATGTACAGCAATTTTTTATAAAAACATTTTTTACCCCTTCCACTGGCATCCCTCTTCATGGAATGCCAATGTTCAGGGGGTAAGCAGAGATTGTGCTCCCAGGCTGCTTTCATTGGGTCTTTGTATTTTCTGTGGAGCAGTCCAGTTGGGGGTGCGTGAGATGGTGAATTCGTTATAGCTGCCCACCCCTCTCTGCTGATTTATCAGTCGAGTGCTGGATAGGCTGGTAGTCTCAGCACCGAGAGAGGCACTCTATAATACAGCATGTGGGGTAGCAGCAGGAGTTATGGGGCAGAACTGCATGCGGAGAGTGAAAGCAGGCCGGAATACAGTAAGGACGATTCACCCTTTGCAGAAACTAAATTTCCACTCACGAACTGCGACGAGGAGATTGGACATTTTGAGCCCTGAAGATAATACTTGGAAAAACTATTGCAAAAAAAAAGTAAAAACATAAAGTTACATACCTTGAAAGTGCATCTCTTTATAGGTCATCTCCCAAACCAGGATAAAATGCTCCAATCAGGTGCATCACATACTGGTCTAAAGGGAATGCTCTTATCTCATAAATTCCTATCTAGAAAGTGTTTATGGTATAGGTAGCGTATTCACCTCCCATAGTTTCAATCATCATATAGAATATTCCAATATAAACTGCTTTATACACAACAACAGATATCTGTGGGCACTTTGTGCTTATGGTGCTTAGACTATGCCTTCAAAGCAGGGGTGTCTAAACGGTTGATTCCCAGGTGTTTGGAAACCACAGCTACCATGATGCTTTGTCATTCTAAAGGCCCTGCATCTGCAAAAGCATCATGGTCTATAGTGGTTATGGTGCTCCATCCTCCATTAACCCCTTAAGACCGGAGGGCGTACTATTACGTCCTTTTAAAAGCGTCTCTAAACGCCGCAGGACTTAATAGTACGCCCTCCGGTTTTCGCCGGCGATCGCGGTTGGGGGGGCTCCCAGGGAGCCCCCCGCGGCATGTCTTCTCTCTTCAGCCCCCCCGGGCCATGTGAGAGTGAGGTCCTTGCGAGGACCTCACAATCACATGGCCGGGATAGCTGGCTGCAGCAATGCCAGCAGGGGGACTAACTGTAATGACAGTTAGTCCCCCTGCTGGCTGAAATCAAATTCAAATTAATTAAAATAAGTGTAAAAATATATATATATACTTAGATCATATATATATTATATATATATGATCTAAGTATATATATACACATATACACACATACACATACACTGTCTAGGTGTATTTTAATATTAATATATATAATTATATATATATATATTAATATCAAATTACGTAGACTGATACTGATTAAATATATATATATAATTATTGTTATATATATATTTATAAATAATATAAAATAAATAAATATGTAAATACGTAAAAAAATAAAATAAAAAAATAATTAAAAATAAAATATTAAAAAATATATAGATGTGTTTTATTTCGTTCTAACTGTATTGTGATATTAATATATATATATTTATATCAAAATACACGTAGAACGAAATAATATATATATCTATATACATAAATATATACGTATATATCACTATATATACCTATAAATAAATAAAAATATTTAAAAAAAATTATATATATATATATACGTATATATACACATATGTATATATATATATACATATATTAATTCTACACATATATTTATGTAATAATTTTACATAATTAGGTATCCTAATTAATTACAATTAGCGGGACCTGCCTGACAACCCATGCCGAAAGTAAAGGGAATTTAATTTGCTAGCACAATATTTAACCCTATAACTTTCCAAGACACCATAAAACCTGTACATGGGGGGTACTGTTTTACTCGGGAGACTTCGCTGAACACAAATATTAGTGTTTCAAAACAGTAAAATGTATTACAACGATGATATCGCCAGTAAAAGTGACGTTTTTTGCGTTTTTCACACACAAACAGCACTTACACGGACGATATTATTGCTGCAATACTTTTTACTGTTTTGAAACACAAATATTTGTGTTCAGCGAAGTCTCCCGAGTACAACAGTACCCATCATGTACAGGTTTTATGGTGTTTTCAAAAATTACAGCGTCAAATATAAGGCTTGTGTTTCATTTTTTTCACTTTAAAATTCGCCAGATTGCTTACGTTGCCTTTATGACCCTATGGTAGCCCAAGAATGAAAATTACCCCTATGATGGCATACTATTTGCAATAGTAGACAACCCAAGGTATTGCAAATGGGGTATGTCCAGTCTTTTTTAGTAGCCACTTAGTCACAAACACTGGCCAAAATTGGCGTTTTTTGCATTTTTCACACACAAACAAATACTAACGCTAACTTTGGCCAGTGTTTGTGACCAAATGGCTACTAAAAAAGACTGGACATACACCATTTGCAATACCTTGGGTCGTCTACTATTGCAAATGGTATGCCATTATGGGTGTAAATTTAATTCCTGGGCTACTATACAGTCTCAAAGGCAATGTAACCAATCTGGCGAATTTCAATTTCAAATGTAACACGCTATATTTGACCCTGTAACTTCCCAAAACACCATAAAAAACCTGTACATAGGGGGTACTGTTTTACACATGAGACTTTAAAGAATACAAATATGTGTATTTTATTGCAGTAAAAGCAAACAGTATTATGACATTGACAGTTAAAATGTCATGTAGAACAAAAAAAATAAAAAAAATCTTGTTTTCTCCCATTTTTTTCATATTAAATTATGTTTCATAGCTAAATATTTGATATTAAATGAAAGCCCTGTTTCCCCTGAATAAAATGATATATAATAAGGGGGGGGTGCATTTAATATGAAAGAGGTGAATTACGGTTGGACAGACATATAGCGCAATTGCCAGGTTTTGTTTACGTTTTGTTTCATTCACAACTTGTACATTTGGCTGCGGTCTTAAGGGGTTAAGTAATTCACCATGTTTATAATTATTATTGTTTTGTAATGACGTGTATTTTGATTAACAAAAATTAAAAAAACATGTAACATTTACTACAAACCTTCTAATGAAAAGCTAGCACACTAATTTAAGTCAAAATAGTACCGGGTAATTTTGTGCTTTTTGATTGCTGTTCAGGGATACATAAAACAACTGCAGTTATGTAGATTTACTAAATTGTGATTTTTTAACTTATTTAGTCACAAAAATATTATAGATTGTATAGTGCCCGTTATCTTACGATAACTTAGTGATATAATTAAATTACCCAACATCCAAGAATACGTTGCAAAGTGTTTATAATGTGTCTGAAACAATTGTAGAAAATTTACGACTGGAATCCTATAAATTTTCTTCCTATTTTACTTCAACGTGGGGAGTTCAGGGACTTTACGTTAAATTGATGTTATGAACCTGCCAACCTTATAAAACAGTAAGTAAAAAAAGCAAATCCAACATACACGCAGCCTCGCGGCATGACACGCCTGTTCTCACATTAATCTGGTGTTCTTAGAGTCCTTGAGCTGACAGCAGGAGCTATTCCTGGTTCTCTCTCACAGTCAGCAAAGTCAAAATCTGCGCCAAGTTTAGACGTTGCCAAATTTATTGTATCCAACTGCTGGAGAACAGAGGGAGAGAGCAGGTGCTCTAAGAAGACATGCAATGCTTCTGATGTTAGTTCCAACTCTCTATACCGTCTGAAAGAATTCCTATGTCTGTCCATTCACTGGAAATTGCTGATCTACGATTGTCTTGTGATTGAGATGTGAAGAAAAGAAAAAAAAATGATTTGAGAATAAAAAAAAAAGTTTGCGTAAATACAAAAATTCTAAACAATACGCCCAAGTCAAAAATAAAACATGTAATGGGAAAACGACTTGTATCAAACCCAACGGTATTATGTTTGCTATTCAGAAATGTCAGTAGAGTTGATATTATTATATGTTTAAAAAAATGCCTTGCCACCAAATATTGCTTTCTATGCAACAACAATATCCTCAGTTTGCAGTAAGGAGCTGCACAAGTAATGACAAGCTTGAAGGAACACTATAGGGTAAGGAACATAAAGATGTATTCCTTATCCCATAGTATTTAACCCCCTGCCCACCCCCTTGTTCCCCTTAAATCTTGTAACAACGTACCTTATTTCCTGTGCTGCATGGATCTGCCTGCACTGACTCTGCCCCCGATCTGCCTCCTTGGTTGACATCATCAGAAGTGATAATCTCAGCCAATCACAATGCTTTCTCTGAAAAGGGTATACAACAAAATGCCTGCAGGGATAGGCTATACTCACCAGAACAACTACCATAACTGTAGTTGTTCTGGTGATTATAGTGTCCTTTTAATATATAAAGTAGGAATAAGAAAATATTTTGCTTCTTCTCTTACCGCTATATTATTACGTTTGTTTTGGTTAACAGTTTTTGGAAAGAAAAAATCAAGAAAGAAGGAAGTCAAAAAGGATTTTTTTCTCTCTCTTTTTTTTTTTTTGGTTAGCACATCACTGCTAGGACATAGAAACATAGAAACATAGAATGTGACGGCAGATAAGAACCATTCGGCCCATCTAGTCTGCCCAGTTTTCTAAATACTTTCATTAGTCCCTGGCCTTATCTTATAGTTAGGATAGCCTTATGCCTATCCCACGCATGCTTAAACTCCTTTACTGTGTTAACCTCTACCACTTCAGCTGGAAGGCTATTCCATGCATCCACTACCCTCTCAGTAAAGTAATACTTCCTGATATTATTTTTAAACCTTTGTCCCTCTAATTTAAGACTATGTCCTCTTGTTGTGGTAGTTTTTCTTCTTTTAAATATAGTCTCCTCCTTTACTGTGTTGATTCCCTTTATGTATTTAAATGTTTCTATCATATCCCCCCTGTCTCGTCTTTCCTCCAAGCTATACATGTTAAGATCCTTTAACCTTTCCTGGTAAGTTTTATCCTGCAATACATGAACCAGTTTAGTAGCCCTTCTTTGAACTCTCTCTAAGGTATCAATATCCTTCTGAAGATAGGGTCTCCAGTACTGTGTACAGTACTCCAAGTGAGGTCTCACCAGTGTTCTGTACAATGGCATGAGCACTTCCCTCTTTCTACTGCTAATACCTCTCCCTATACAACCAAGCATTCTGCTAGCATTTCCTGCTGCTCTATTACATTGTCTGCCTACCTTTAAGTCATCAGAAATAATCACCCCTAAATCCCTTTCCTCAGATGTTGAGGTTAGGACTTTATCAAATATTCTGTACTCTGCCCTTGGGTTTTTACGTCCAAGATGCATTATCTTGCACTTATCCACATTAAATGTCAGTTGCCACAACTCTGACCATTTTTCTAGCTTACCTAAATCATTTTCCATTTGGCTTATCCCTCCTGGAACATCAACCCTGTTACATATCTTAGTATCATCCGCAAAAAGACACACCTTACCATCAAGACCTTCTGCAATATCACTAATAAAAATATTAAAGAGAATGGGTCCAAGTACAGATCCCTGAGGTACCCCACTGGTGACAAGCCCAAGCTTTGAATATACTCCATTGACTACAACCCTCTGTTGCCTGTCACTCAGCCACTGCCTTACCCATTCAACAATATTGGAATCCAAACTCAAAGATTGTAGTTTATTGATAAGCCTTCTATGTGCAACAGTGTCAAAAGCCTTACTGAAATCTAGGTAAGCAATGTCTACTGCACCACCCTGATCTATAATTTTAGTTACCCAATCAAAAAAATCAATAAGATTAGTTTGGCATGATCTCCCTGAAGTAAACCCATGTTGTCTCTGGTCTTGAAATCCATGTGTTTTTAGATGTTCAACAATCCTATCCTTTAACATGGTTTCCATCACTTTCCCCACTACTGAAGTAAGGCTTACTGGCCTATAGTTGCCCGACTCCTCCCTATTACCTTTCTTGTGAATGGACACAACATTTGCTAACTTCCAATCTTCTGGGACTACTCCTGTTATCAATGATTGGTTAAATAAATCTGTTAATGGTTTTGCTAGTACACCACTAAGCTCTTTTAATAGCTTTGGGTGTATTCCATCAGGTCCCATTGACTTATTTGTCTTTACTTTTGACAGTTGAAATAGAACCTCTTCCTCTGTAAACTCACGTGTAATAAATGACTCATTTATCCTTTTTCTTAACTGAGGTCCCTTTCCTTCATTTTCATCTGTAAATACCGAACAAAAATATTCATTGAGGCAGTCAGCTAGACCTTTATCCTCATCTACATACCTTCTTTCTTTTGTTTTTAATATAACTAATCCTTGTTTTACTTTTCTTTTCTCATTTATGTATCTAAAAAAAGTTTTGTCCCCCTTTTTTACTGACTGTGCTATTTTCTCTTCTGTGTGGGATTTGGAAGCTCTTATAACTTGCTTAGCCTCTTTCTGCCTAATCTTATAGGTCATTCTGTCTTCCTCACTCTGGGTTTTTTTATAATTACTAAATGCTAACTTTTTGTTTTTTACTATTTTGGCCACATCTGCGGAGTACCACAGTGGTTTCTTGAATTTTTTGCTTTTACTGACAAGCCTAATGCAATTTTCTGTTGCCTTCAGTAGCGCAACTTTTAAATAATCCCATTTCTTTTGGACTCCATATAAATTGCTCCAGTCTGATAATGACTCCTTTACACATATTCTAATTTTAGAAAAGTCTGTTTTTCTAAAGTCTAAAACTTTTGTTTTTGTGTGGTGTGACTCAGTCACTGTTCTTATATTAAACCACACTGACTGATGATCACTGGATCCTAAACTTTCACCTACAGTAATATCTGATACCAAATCTCCATTTGTTAACACTAAATCTAGTATGGCCTCTTTACGAGTTGGCTCCTCAACTACTTGTTTTAGAGACAATCCCAGTAGGGAGTTTAGAATATGTGTGCTCCTGGCACAAGTAGCTATTTTTGTTTTCCAATTCACATCAGGAAGATTAAAGTCACCCATGATGATAACTTCCCCCTTCATTGTCATTTTAGCTATTTCTTCAACTAGTAGATTATCTAACTCTTCAATTTGTCCTGGGGGCCTATAAATCACACCTACACGAGTTACTGTGTGATTACCAAATTCTAACGTAACCCAAACGGACTCTATGTTCGCCTCACTAACCTTTATTAGGCTAGATTTTATGCTATCCTTTACATACAGGGCCACCCCTCCCCCTTTCTTGCCTTCCCTGTCTTTTCTATATAAAGAGTACCCTGGTATTGCTATGTCCCAGTCATTTTTCTCATTATACCATGTCTCAGTAACAGCAACTAAATCTACACTATCAGTTGCCATTATTGCCACAAGTTCATGGATCTTATTCCCTAAACTGCGAGCATTTGTAGACATGACTCTAAGCTTATCATTTTTTAACACACTTGCTACAGGCACCTTCTGTCCTTGTTTTGGGGGACAATTGGATTGATGTTTTATCACCCTTTTGCCCCCCCCTCCTAGTTTAAAAACATCCTAGCAAAACCTCTGAACTGCTCACTGAGAACATTTGTTCCCTTTTGAGAAAGATGCAAACCATCTTTTTTGTACAGTTTATTTCCATTCCAAACAGAGCTACCATGAGCAATAAAGCCAAATCCTTGCTCCCGACACCATTCACCAAGCCACAAGTTAAAGTCCCTAATACGCATCCGCCTGTCGTTCTGAGTGTTATGCACAGGCAGAACTTCAGAGAATGACAGTGTGGAAGCAACCTGCCGTATATCATTGGCAAAAACACTAAAAACTTCCTTAACCTCTGAAACCTCATTGCAAGCCAAGTCATTTGTCCCTAAATGGACAAGTACATCCAATTCCCCTTCCTGCTTTGCTTGCTTAACAATATTACAGATACGTCTCCTGTCTCTGTGAGCAGTAGCTCCGGGAAGACACCTCACAAGACCACCATTGTCCATCTCCACACCTCTTATGATGGAATCCCCCAACAACAACTGCTTTCTATTAGGCCTCACCATAGTCTTCAAGCCTCTCTGCACAACACCACTAGCCTCAGTGCCTCTCTGCACAACACCACTAGCCTCAGTGCCTCTCTGCACAACACCACTAGCCTCAGTGCCTCTCTGCACAACACCACTAGCCTCAGTGCCTCTCTGCACAACACCACTAGCCTCAGTGCCTCTCTGCACAACACCACTAGCCTCAGTGCCTCTCTGCACAACACCACTAGCCTCAGTGCCTCTCTGCACAACACCACTAGCCTCAGTGCCTCTCTGCACAACACCACTAGCCTCAGTGCCTCTCTGCACAACACCACTAGCCTCAGTGCCTCTCTGCACAACACCACTAGCCTCAGTGCCTCTCTGCACAACACCACTAGCCTCAGTGCCTCTCTGCACAACACCACTAGCCTCAGTGCCTCTCTGCACAACACCACTAGCCTCAGTGCCTATCTCCAGGACACCACTACACTCTGAAAGTGCAGAAAATGAATTATGTAGAACAACAGACTGTGCAATATGCCTTTTATCCACAACTCCAAGTCTACCAGATCCTACAGTAATCCATCTGCCATTCCTAGTATGTCTCTGCGGCAATGGCTTTGCAGCAGTTCCAGCCTGAATTTGTTTACCAGATAATTTACAAATCTCAGACTTCAAAAATACAATCTCCTGCCGCAAGATAGAGAACTGTCTACAGATTAGACAACAACCAAACCTCCAAAAAGTGGAACGTGAAACAAATGCAAAGCAACTATTACACTGAACTAAGTCTGCCATTCCAATGAGGCGAATAATTTAAATCAAACAAATTTTACCTTTTTTTTTTTTATTTATCCTCCTGGATACCTCAGATTACCTCCAGTTTATCTCCAGAATATCTCCAACCACACACACACTTAGAAGCAACACACTCCAGAATATCTCCAACCACACACACACTTAGAAGCAACACACTCCAGAATATCTCCAACCACACACACACTTAGAAGCAACACTTAGATGAAGCAACCAAGCTCTATTAGCCAAGCTAATGACAACAGCCCTTATATACTCCTCAAATCACCTCCCACTAGGAATGTTTAACACCTGGGTAGGCCTCTGCTTATTAGCAAACAATAGCTAATTTAAATAGCAATCAATAGCAAGTAGCTACCTAATCCAATCAAATGCCTTATAATTACCAACAGGAAATCAAACCTTGTGCAGTCAGTAACCTTTTCCTACAGATGAATCTTACCTGTAACAGTAAAAAAGAAAACTCTTAGCACAACTCTTAGACAGTTGAAGCTTCTGTAAAACTCTCCAGAATATCTCCAACCACACACACACTTAGAAGCAACACTTAGATGAAGCAACCAAGCTCTATTAGCCAAGCTAATGACAACAGCCCTTATATACTCCTCAAATCACCTCCCACTAGGAATGTTTAACACCTGGGTAGGCCTCTGCTTATTAGCAAACAATAGCTAATTTAAATAGCAATCAATAGCAAGTAGCTACCTAATCCAATCAAATGCCTTATAATTACCAACAGGAAATCAAACCTTGTGCAGTCAGTAACCTTTTCCTACAGATGAATCTTACCTGTAACAGTAAAAAAGAAAACTCTTAGCACAACTCTTAGACAGTTGAAGCTTCTGTAAAACTCTCCAGAATATCTCCAACCACACACACACTTAGAAGCAACACTTAGATGAAGCAACCAAGCTCTATTAGCCAAGCTAATGACAACAGCCCTTATATACTCCTCAAATCACCTCCCACTAGGAATGTTTAACACCTGGGTAGGCCTCTGCTTATTAGCAAACAATAGCTAATTTAAATAGCAATCAATAGCAAGTAGCTACCTAATCCAATCAAATGCCTTATAATTACCAACATCGCTTCAAGGTGGCTTTTTTGCTTTCTGTAAGATCAACAGCAATAAAAGCTATGTGTAAAAGATAGGACTTGATAGACCTGAGTCATTTTTCAACCTGTATTATCATATAACTACGGAGGGCATCAGGGTACCTTTCTTTTCTTTACTCTATGAATTTCCAGTAGAAGTAATAATACGATTATATATGGGTTTTGAATTTTGATCTTTTGAACATATGGCAATATCATTCTCTAGATTTAGATCATTCTCTAGGGATACCATGACAAAGAGCAGAGGTATAAGTAGTTCACACAGAAGTTCAACATTTAAAGTAGTTACTCCCGATAGATCACTCGTAACTAATGACGGTAATCCCCAGAGCCACCTGCAGTTGAGTACGATTTGTAAAACAAACCTAAAGGCTAGTGTGACCTGCATGATGACAGCCCACTGAGCATTGATGCCCCTGCTGACATACAGCAGAGATACTCTGACTTTTAACAGATAGCAGGCTTGTAATATATATTTTAAAAACTGCTGTTTAGCAATGCCATTATACAAGTATATATTTTACGATATCATTCCGAGGCTTCCATATGTTTACTATTGTTAATGAATTTGCTCTAATTGTGCTATTCTAAAGGGTAATGGTTTTCTGGCCAAGTCTTCATAATCTGCTATGAATGGTAATCTGCCGGTCCCATAGAAGTACTAAAATTAACTGACTCAAGTGTTCTTTCTCTTTTCATCTTACATTTCAATCAGCTTCAGGTTTGACTGTTTAAGGTCAACAATTTGCTGACCTCCGTTAAAGAGAGAAAATCCAAAGCTATAGAGCAAGTAGAGAGTTGGATCTGCTTTTGACAGATTTTGTGCGAATACTTGATAGTTCCCGCAGTGCTGTATTCTTCAAAGATCTTTCATAGAATTGTACAAAAAAACATAATATGGGTTATTTCTATCAATTGATTTTTTTTTCTTAAAGGGACACTATAGTCACCAGCACAACTACAGCTTAATGTGAGTTCCTGCAGGCATTGTCATGTAAACACTGATTTTCAGAGAAAAGGAAGTGTTTACATTGTAGCCTAGGGACAACTCCATTGGCAGTCACTCAGACCACCATTAGAGGTGCTTCCTGAGCCAGTGAACTTTCTCCATAGAGATGCATTGATTCAACGCATCTCTATGAGCAGATGCTAATTGGCCAGTGCTGTGTTTGGCTCACACCCTGCTTCCGTGGCTGAGATAATCAGAATTGACGATCTCTGCCAATCCAAGGAGGTGAATCGGGGGCAGGGCCAACACCAGAAGATCTGTGCTTCACTGGAATAAAGATGCATTTTTATCCTATTTAAGGGGGGCACAGTGGAACTGCCCACCTAAATAGTGTTTTTTAACAAACCTCTATTCCTTACCTTACAGTGTTTCTTAACTTCGGGATTTATTAATCACAATTTAAAAACAATTTGGGTACTAATTGGTAGTAACTTACCAAATGTTGGTAAAATAATGTTATTTGTTTCTAATAAGTGCTCCTTAATATACTTAAAAATGTGGAAATATTTAAAATGTAATTTATATATTTACAGATCCACGCATTAGTTGCAGACGATATTGCACTAGTGTTTTTATCTCTCTCTTTTTTCCTACTATAGGACCATATACCTTATGTACCCATTGTATAAATTGCCTAAAGATTAGAGGTGAGATTCTCCACCCTGTGTGTACGTATATTGGATTCTTCATTCTTTGCATAAGCATAAGCTGAGTAGTTACATTGTCACTTTTCCTTCTGACGTGTATTTCTGCAAGAAGCAATCATCAATATAGTCTACAGAGGATTCTGTGAGACCGTTTGGTCTTCCATCAATAATCTCGTTCATGTGCAATGAGGTGCTATAGACATCCATGCGCATTATGAGAAATGTGGCCTTTAGTCATTAGTCATCGTGAACATTGTCAATTAAAGGAGACAAAGTAGTCTCTACTGTGTCTTGTACTGTATATCTTTTAAATTGCATCAGAACTTGCAAGAAATTCCAACACAGTCAAAAAATGATTTATATAAAGATTCTCTTTTTATGAAAAGCTTAAATGTGACAGAGCAGTTTTAACACTGGCTGAGATTGAAATCTACTCGTTAAAGTATTAACTGTTATGAATGGCTGACTTCTATCTTGGAGGAACAGCGCTATATTTCCCTAGCTACCGATGCAAAAATCACTCTGAACATAAAGAGTTCCGGTTACAAATTGGGGTACAATCAGCATACTTAATGAATCATACTTATAGCACAATCGACAATTTTTAGATAAAAGATTTTTCCTAGTGGTAAGTTAGACACAAGTAGTTAAAAATAGCTTTTGTTTCTGCCAGGAAAATGTCTGTCCTGAAAATAATTAAAATGTAGCAAATGATAAATATATGAAGCCTTTGAGACATTAGAAACAAACGTAAGAAAGCTAAATAGCTCACACCCCGCCTGATGCAGGGGAACCTGGCAAATTTCCCTAATTTTATGCTGAAAGTGGAAGTGAAAATATACCAACTAGGGGATGCGTGAACTGTCCTTTTCTCTTCGTCTGACTCATATGCAGTGGGCCGAAGTGACAACTGACAACTCATGGGACCCCCGGGTAATAGGAGATCATGAGGCGGGGGCTCTATGCAAACTTGCAAGCTACTACCAAATAAGCTCTTCCCACATACACATACCGCCCACATGTACATCCTTGTGTTACAGAAAGGGGTGTAATATTGGGATTTGGTGCTTTAGTGCAGGACTGGAGCTGTATTGTGTGGGACTGGGGTGGTTGTGGTGGAATATGGTCTGTAGTGGGGGCTATATGGCAGAGAGGCTGTAATGTGGGCTAGGATCTGTAGTGGGGGGATTAGGGGGTGTACTCGGGGATAAAGTATTGTAGTTGGGGGGATATGGTTTGCAGTGGAGGAAGATACGGGCTGTGGTTGTGCGTTGTGCTACAGGGGATCTAATGTGGATTATAGTGGCTAAGGAAAAATTATATTTAAAAAAAATTAATTTAAAAATAACATCTAAATAAAGTTATTCCCTCCCATCCTGTGGCTTACCTGGGGTAAGGAGGGTAAAATCCTTGGTGGTTTGGTGGAAGGTACACTTAATAGCTTAATTCAGTTCCCTGGTGTATCTGCTTTTGCGAGCTCCAGTGTTACGGTGGCACCCTCAGCAAGGCTCTAAACACCAAAACTCATTGGAGGAATACTAGTTTGGGCCTGGGTGGCGCTTTCCAGATTTAAAGATGGCCACCAAGCAAGTTTACCCCTGTACTGGGGTAAAGTTTACCCCAAGTTTACCCCTGTATTGGGTATGGAGCTGGCATCTATCCCTTCCCCTTGAACATGAGTGTAATAATAATCATAATCTAATGGTTACCTATAGCATAAGAATGTCTCCCATGTAAGGGTTAAACATGTCAGTATTTACCCAGGTCTCTATTTAAAAAAACACTTGTGTCAGGAATACAAATGTGTATTCCTGACGCTAAAGGTGTAAAAAAAGCATTTAGTCTCCGAGGCCCCTTCCAGTTGAAAAAGGTAGCTTACTTACCTTTTTCCAGTGCCGAGCGGGCCCGGTTGCAGATGGCTTCACTCATGCTCCGCCTTCTTTGCTGAGACCATCAATTCTGATGTTCTCAGCCACTCCAATGTTTTCCCATGGGAAAGCATTGGGAGACGAAGGTGCATGCACGGTAGGATGCAACACTACACCAATCAGCATCATCTCACAAAGATGCATTTAATCAATGCATCTCTATGAGGAACGTTCAGTACTTCCATGCAGCGTCTGGAGACGCTGAACGTCAAGATGCACATTGTACAGCACTGACTCAGGAAGCACCTCTAGTGGTCATCTGAGTGTCCCAGATAGTGATTACACCAGAACAACTGCATTAAGCTGTAGTTGTTCTGGTGACTATAGTGTCCCTTTAACCAGCCTAGTCTGTGGCTCTTGAGAACACTTGTTGCTTTTCAGCCTCGGTTCCTGATCCTTCATAGAGACCTCCTTTGCTGCCTAATGACAAATTGCTGGTTCCAGACCCTGTTTTTGATATCCTACACCAACCGATAAGGGAACTCTTAGTCTAAGACAAAGGAAAGTTTTTTTTTACCATAAGAATAGTACACTCACTGACATAAACATCCTCACTAATTTGACACACTCTGACACATTCACTTACACACTGACTGACACAAACACACACACACACACTGACTGACACAACACACACACTCACGGACAGACACACGCACATTCTCTGACAGATACACACACACACACACACACACTGACAGACAGACACATACTGGCAGACAAATACACACACTGACAGACACAGACACACACTCACAGGGACACACACACACTGACAGACACACACTCACTCACTGACAGACACACACTGACAGACACACACACACTGACAGGCACACACACTCACTGACAGACAAATACACACACTGACAGAAACACACACACTGACAGGCACACACACTCAATGACAGACACACACACACACTCACTGACAGACACTAACAGAAACATACACACACATTTTCTCATACACGCACCAATTTTAGATGTTCAATAGAGGCGGCTAGGGAACTATTCCTGTTCTGCTCCCTTGCTCACCGCCGAGGCCGGAGTGACATCATATTCCGACTCATCATAGAAGGGCGAGTGAGGGAGCAGGAAGAACTCAAGGGACTGTGCTCCCTTGCCGTCTGCCACACACTGAGTGTCTGAATGCATTTCGGGGCCCTAATTGGCCAGCCGGCCACCTCTTGGACTCCCCAGGATGAGGCAAGCAAGGCATTTGCCTGGGCACTTAGGGCAGCAAATGCCTTGTTTGCCTCGCGGCAAATACAGCCCTGGTGCCGGCTTTTTTGATTTCTGTCACCAGCATGTTGTGTGTGCTGATGTCAGTGGTCCAACATCCACAAAATCCACATTAGCCACCTGGAACTCTTGTTCCAGCCTACGTAATGACAACACAATGATGCTACTCAAGTGACCCCAGTCCTTCGAGCAACCTTTTAATCTTTAGGATCAAATGAACCCTACGCTGTACTTTAAGAGCCGCAGTGCCATCTACTGAATGGGTTATAACGTGCTGTTTCAATGCTTTGCTATAGAACATTTGCTCTGCTCGAAAGGCTATTGTTTTTTGCTTACTTGCACAAGTTAAAATTGCATTTTTGGAGTAAAAATGCAGCACCGGCAAAAAGAAACTTAATCCCAATGAAAGTAGCAGTTTATTTTTAAAGCTTAGGACTTGTTTTTTTTTACATTCTGAATGCCTTGAAATCCTTGTTCTGAATCCTTTAACAATCACATTAACCTTTTAAGTACTATAGGTTTGAACAGCATATTATCCCAAAAAAGTAGATGAGTTCTAACACATTTCCATTTACCCCTATTAGCATTCCTCCCGCGAGTCTCGCTCTCCTTCAGAGGTTACTTTCTTAGCATGTGGCCATCTTATTAATGCAAAAAAATCTATATTCAGAGCAATAAAGATATAGTTAGGGCATTAGTGCTTGGCTAGAATTATAGCCTTGGGCCGAAATATCCATTTGCAAAGGTGCACAGTTGGTAATATCTAAAACGGACAAGAAATATATTAAAAGAAAAATACCTGCAAGACTGTGAAAAAATATGAAATTATTGTTAATTTTGCCCTTCGAGATATGTTCTGCTCCTTCCTCGGTCTGTTATAGTTTGCTGCTGTCATTTTATATTTCATACTGAGTTTTTATATCATATAATTTTCTTTTTTTCTCTTTTATTTCAGGATGAAACAATTGCAACAAGAAAATGTTAAATGATGACAGGACACTGAAATGGTCGAGATAGAAGTCAAATCCTATTATATGCCCTTCATCTTTTTAATACAACATATTTATAAAATGTGAAATACAAGCACTAAGTGGAAAGGTGTAAGAAATTGATTATAGAATTTATTAAAGAGATATGACATAGGGGATTTTATTACTCTTTGTGTATTAAAGACAATGCATGTATTGAATTATTTTTTTTAATACAGTTATCTGAAAAGATGTCTCTCTTTTCCCTGGCTTTTATACAGGTGATACTCGAAAAATTTTAATATCGTACAAAAGTTAATTTATTTCAGTAATTACTTAGCTGATTAGAGTGGGACACTGTGAGCCTAGAATATTGCACCTTTTCACAATATTCTAATTTACTGAGATTGTGGATTTGGGGTTTTCATGAGCTGTAAGCCATAATCATCGCACTTATGACAAATCGCGGCTTGAACTATCTTGCTTTGCATGTAATGCGTCTATCTCATATATTAGTTTCTCCTTTTACGGTGCATTACTGAAATAAATGAACTTTTGCACAATATTCTAATTTTTCGAGTATCACCTGTATATCTGCCATGATGTCTTAAACAAGTGTCCAATTTCATTATGTCAGAGGTTGGATGTTATTGTACCAATATGCTGACAACAATATGTTCCCGCCCTTTATTTTCATAAACCCTCATCTCATCATCTTCATCTAATCTCACCCTCTCCTCCATCCTGTCCTCGTTCCCTTATTTCATCTCCCCTCTGCTTATTCCAAGGCCCATTTGCATCTCATTCCATCTCTCATTTTTCAAAAGTCTTCCTCTCAAGGACAAGCATGTAAAGTATAACCTAAGTAATTAAACGTGTTACCGGGCCTTAGAGTGGTCGGACTTCACGATAAATAGACATACTGGTAAAATAGTTAGGACTAGCATATTGACTAGATTTAAGGTAACCCAAAATTCAGATAGACTATAAGACAGAGCCAGTTCAGGGATATCAGAATATAGAATTTTAAGTGGAGAGCCGGGTTATTAAGAGTAATTCAATATAGTATAAACAGGCTATTGGGTCAAGGAGAAACAGGCATTTTTATTACAGGCTGCTGTTTTAGAGGCTGGAGACATAATTGCTATAACATCACACACAAAACATCACAGGGGCTGACTAAGTCTTATTCTGTCATTCATGATGTCATGATGCCTGCAGTGTGTCATAAAAAAGAGCATTCGCACAGTGGTTGTCTTCAGTTTTGCTGTATGAGCCGTGGGGGCTGGGACAATGGCAGTCCGCCAGATCGACATTGCCCACGACAGGTGGACTAGTAAGGGAATAGTAGGACACCTTATACTTCCCTTTTTTCCATTTCCATCTCTACTTCCTCCTTCATTGCATTTCCCTATTCTCCCTTAATCTCTTCCTCTGTAATATTTAATCTTACCAACTTTCTGCACATAGTTTTTTTGCTCACCATTATTATCCTCAGTTTTTGATTCCCTCTTTTCAAAACTTCATCCATTGACTGCGTTCATGTTATCAGAGCAGTGACAGATATATAGCACTGCTGGCTGTCACTTCTTCGTCC
The DNA here is from genome assembly GCF_036172605.1 of Pelobates fuscus. Classification (NCBI taxonomy): domain Eukaryota; kingdom Metazoa; phylum Chordata; class Amphibia; order Anura; family Pelobatidae; genus Pelobates; species Pelobates fuscus. Next base: position 42,081,980 of record NC_086320.1, read on the forward strand.
TACTGGCGGGAACACAGTTTAATGGATGGAGCCCAAGATGCAGATAGATGCTAAAGGCAAAGAACCAGGTTCACAGTACCAAAGCATTAGTCGAAGAGAATAGTAGGGGAAGACAAAGGTCGGGACAGGCGGCACAGGTTCAGAAGCGATAATACAGGCAAGGGTCAATATCAGGAACAGGATCAGATCAGAATAAAACAGGAGAGTCTCTGAAGGTATTTACACAACCAGGAGCACAGTACAACTGAGCCAAGAGTGAAGGGTGTGTGCGATTTAAATAGGGTGGGTGGGTGGTCTTGTTAATTGAGGTTCCACCCTGGGCTCCACCTCCTGTGCCTTTAAAAGGCTCTATGTCGGAACGCATGGGCTCTTTGATTCTTCTGAAGTTTTACTTTCTGTGTGGTCGCACATGGAAGCAGCAGCGTTCTCACGAACAGACTTCTGTTCTTGCTGTGTTCGGGAGCCGGCATCCTTACGAACGAAGTTCTATCTGCAGTATGGGTGAGTAGCATTCGCATGAACAGAGGTGGTGTATGTATGCATGGAGTTCTTCCTTCTGTATCGGGTAAGGGGCATCGCGCTCCGACACAGCGTCCGCATGAAGTGAGTGAGAGACGCGACGTAGGAGCGCGAGGTAGGTGAGTGAGGAGACAAGTACCTGATACCTACGCTCAACACACTCACTGTATAGTGGCCCTAAAAAGTTACCTGTGCAATGAGAGGATCGTCTGACACAGAACATGCCACGGACAAAAGGAATGAAATACAGCTTTACTCTAGACGTGTCACTGCACCAATATTTATATAGGTGGGTGGGTAGATGTATTAATTATCATTAATAAAATTATTTAATAAAAAAAAAATATACTGGAGCAATTTCCAATTTTTTGCTTTAATGTATCATATACTATATTCATTGCAAATCTGTGTTTTGAATATTTCTATTTTATTGTATGCCTTCTATTTTAGTTTAAACAATCTTTGCAGATATGACCCGTAATTGTTGTGCAGAATCTCGCAACGCGGCTGTTCACATGAATTAAAGGGACACTATAGTCACCTGAACAACTTTAGCTTAATGAAGCAGTTTTGGTGTATAGAACATGCCCCTGCAGCCTCACTGCTCAATCCTCTGCCATTTAGGAGTTAAATCCCTTGGTTTATGAACCCTAGTCACACCTCCCTGCATGTGACTTGCACAGCCTTCCATAAACACTTCCTGTAAAGAGAGCCCTATTTAGGCTTTCTTTATTGCAAGTTCTGTTTAATTAAGATTTTCTTATCCCCTGCTATGTTAATAGCTTGCTAGACCCTGCAAGAGCCTCCTGTATGTGATTAAAGTTGAATTTAGAGATTGAGATACAATTATTTAGGGTAAATTACATCTGTTTAAAAATGAAACCAGTTTTTTTTTTCATGCAGGCTCTGTCAATCATAGCCAGGGGAGGTGTGGCTAGGGCTGCATAAACAGAAACAACGTGATTTAACTCCTAAATGACAGTGAATTGAGCAGTGAAATTGCAGGGGAATGATCTATACACTAAAACTGCTTTATTTAGCTAAAGTAATTTAGGTGACTATAGTGTTCCTTTAAACATGGTCTAGCATACATCTGCTCACAACCATTGCAGGCTGCCATACTGGAGGAAGTAGGCATGATTTTTGGCTTAGTATAATATTTTAATATAAATATTAACTGGTGATTAGGGCACTACAGTGTAAAGATTACTATGTCAGCCTGACATGTATCATATCATTCACATATATGCGCTATTTATATTAATTTAAAGATGCAGTGCATGCCACAGGTAGTAATTGCTATGAGCATCAAACTTAAGAGCACGGCAGACATTTACCAAGTGTTTTTCCAAAAAATAGAGGGGAAAGGAGAAAAAAATAATAAAAAAAGAAATACATCAAAGCTGGCAGTATGAATAGAGATGAAGATGAAAGAGAAGAGGAGAGAGTTCATTGACATATAGTGGGCTATAGACAGTCTTTAACATGTTACCTAAATTTATTGGGTTTGCGTTCCATCGAGATTTAATCTACAGCTATATTTTATATGTGTTGTATGTTATACCATTGTTGATGTCTGATAGGATCTAGAAGCTTGTAAAGGAATATGATATGAGCACATTTAGGACTTTGGAATATTTCGGTAAGAATTCAGTAAGGTTCCTGCTTTTGTAGAAACACATATCCATCAGGACTTCTACATCCAGAGTGACAACCAACCCAACATAGTCATAGACTGTGAATGGAAGACTGTGGTTGATGTGGCAATACCTAGTGACCGTAGGTTAAAGACGTAGGAACATTAAAAGGTGGACAAAAACATCATTAATGTGTTGTGCTCTACGTCAGTTTCAAATTGTCTTTACCCATACTCCTTTATTCGGTGGCGTTACTTTTTTTTTCTTCTTGAAAATGCTAAATAAAAATTGTCAAAAAAAGTGGACATATTTTAAGGACTGAAAGAGTCCACAATGTGGAAATTCAAGGCAGTAAGTGTTTCAGTTGCGATAGGAGCAATCGGACTGTAACCCCCCAGTTGTGAGAGTGGCTTCAGCAGTTTCCAGCTGGGATATCTTAGATCACTGTCCAGAAGCGTGGAGTTCTAGGAACAGCTTTGCTCAGAACACTCAGACTTCCAGGACATGAGAACATGGAATGCACAAAATACCACCGGAAGGTGGCCGAGTAGCTTGATCTAGAATAAGGTAAATGTCAGAAAATTAGATGTGAGACAAAAGAAAAATACAAAATGTGCTCATAAATTATACTGTTCATTATATTAATGTATTCCTGTATTATGCTTCCTCTGGGCCCTTCACGTGGCAAACCAGGATTATACTCCCAAAACAAGTCATGCTTAATTAGCTTTTAGAATTCAATGTTACTTCTGTGATTTTACATTGAACTACACGCTTGTGGTGTAATTTAGCAACACTAAAACAAGCCACAGGGAGAAGACATTATATTTTTAATGTTATGTAAGTTTCTATTCATCAAACATTTTATTAAACAATCTGACACAAAAGAAGATGTAACAAAAACAGAATACCCTGCACTCAGGTCCTGCACATATGCTCCGGCCTTCCACCAAGAAGATGTAGTCTGGCTGACTGTAATAACAAACTGGATTAATTTAGCAAAGTAAAACTGTTTATCCATCTGTTGTGATTGTGATAAATAATTCCACTGCATAGGGGTGGGCAGGTATACATTTAAAGGAATACTATAGAGTCAGAAACACCAACGTGTATTCCTGACCATATAGTGGTAAAATCACTATCTTGCCCACCCACTTTGCCCCCAAATATAGTGAAATCTTATCTTATTTCCAGTGTCATGTGCGTCCGCCGGTACATGCTCCGTCCCCGACCTGCCTCCTTGGCTGAAATCATCAGAAGTAATTATCTCTGACATCATCAGAAGTGATGATCTCAGCCAATGACAATGATTTCCCATAGGAAAGCATTGGATTGGCTGAGATTGTCAATCCTGGAGATCTCAGACAAGGAGGTGGGCCAAACGCCGCCCTGGTCAATCAGCATCTCCATGCAGAGCGTGGAGATGCTGAATGTCAGTGCTGCACACTGTGCATAGCTAACCCAGGCAGTATCTCTAGTGGCCATCTGAGGAGTGGCCACTAGATGTGTTCCTAGGGAGCAATGTAAACACTGCCTTTTGCAGATCAGGATCTACCTTTTAATCACCCGTGCGATAGAGATACCCAAACAAATTCTTGCACCTCTCTACTTTAGGTCCGCCACTGCGTTGGGGTTGAGGATGTGATTGCACGCCTGGGGTTGGGGTGACAGGATCCAGGGAGCCCAAATAAATGCTTTGCCCAGGGTCCAGTCAATATTAAAGGCGGCCCTGACTCTTACAGAGCTGCTTATTCAGCGTATTGTGTTAGGTCTGCACGCAAGTGAACAATAAATAAAGTTTGTGCATCAAGGTTGTCTGAAACCACTCTGTTTTAATTTTCTCATAATGCTAATAAAATGCTTATCGTGGAAATGTTTTCAGCATTTGGGGTTAAAAACATATACAAGAACTAAAAAAAAATCTAAGAATCAAAAAAATAAAAAAGCAAAACACTGATGTGAAATGCCATTATTAATATAATTATTATTGCCCATTATACAGCACCAACTTATTTTGCAGCCATTTGCAATATTATTAAGGGGACTTTAACAATGAATTATATAAACTAGTACAAATTTTGACAGGAGCAATAGGTTGATGAGGATCCTGCTTGAGCTCCCAGTTACCTGGGAATGCATGGCTTGGCAGATGATGTGAATAGATAGCACTCTGCAGAGCTCTTCGTCGGATATATTTCATTCTCAAACATCGAAGCTGAAAACTTGCCAAGTCCTTGATCTTCCCAGCTATGGCGACAATAAAAATTAGAACAACAGGGCGACTCAGGTCAGTACCTTGTTGGCAGCTCCTTGGCTCTGATGTTTTCTGCAGGTTGTAGTGTCTCTTCTGGGAGCTTCTCCCTTCACTTGGTTTATCACTAAGATGATACATTCCATTTCTTGGCTAATTTTAAATATATGTTATAATAGGACTATTCTCAGAGTCAGTGGACTATTCTCAGAGTCAGTGGCTTCAGCCAACTCTCGCCTCCACAGGATACTGCTTTTGATTGATCCTTTTGATGGCTTTCTTGTACTTTACCTAGTGACATTATTATATTCACAAACTCTGACACAATTCTATTTCTCGACTCATTACCTTGTCATTACAAAGCTTCCAATTAAAAAACATAATACCACAGACATGGCCTCCTGGGTCGACAAACAGAGGCCCATCAGTTGGCACTAATAAAACAATTTTTTTTTAAAAATTGGAATCTCTCAGTATAATCTTGGTTTCACAGACTCGTATCTGAATGTAGCTGGATGTCTATCACAATATAAGCAACTCAAGAACAAATTCACTTAGAACCATCTCAGGGTGGTGGTGTTCTGCAGCTGCCATATAATCCCCACTTATTAAACTTTAAGGAATGGTCAACTCCACTCAATCCACTCCATGCTGCTGTTAGAGGATGCATGTGTGGCTATTGTTTCACTCGCCTAGTTGCTTACCACAAGAAACGCAAAGTTCTTAATACACCATCTACAACATCGTTGTAAATTCAGGCCATTTATTATGACTATCATGCCACCAGTGGCTCCACTCTCTTCATTGCATTCCAGACTTTATATTTGCCGTACTGTATATGATGTAAGGGGTCATGAGCTATCATAATTTAAATCACCCATTCACTGCATTCAATTCAATGGAACAAACTTTGGGTGCAGGTCACCCAATGCATGACTCATTTTTGAAACCTTCAGAAAATCAACTTTTGTGGGGCCAGACCAGACACACTAGCAAAAACTAAATCATCCTCACATTTCAGTTGCTGGTGAGGTTGCTCACATACGAGTATCTTGGAACATATTTTATTACACTATAGTATTGTTTTATAATGACAATTTCTCCCCTCCCCCTCCACAAAACAACTAGTGCCTTTGCATGTGCTTATTGCCGCCAGATCTACTATCGCTAGGACCTGAAGGCAATCATTCCACTCCCTGGGTGCTGTTTCATGTAGTTCTCAACTTTACATCGTAGATGGAACAAAAAAAACATTTTCTCCATCATTTAATTTGCATTAAAACAATCGAACTGCCCCCTGGTTGAACAATAGGTTTACACACAAACTGCCCCCATTGCATTCTCCCCAGTAGCTCTCTCAACTTCCTATTCTGGTTGAATTGAGTTTACTGTTCATTTTAGTCTGTGAAGTTTGATAAATGTACTTTTATTATGTTGAAACCATACCTAAAATAATTAGGCAAATTTGTTTTTTTTCATGGTCCATAATTAAAGTTAAACCTTCTTATGCTTGTAATGGAAATAGCTCTTAGAATGGTAATATTGTCCAGATCATGAAAAGATGCATTTTTTTAAAGAAAATTAAAAATTGAAAAATACATTATCGACTTCAAATTGAAGCTGTTATTATTTAAATAATACCAAAGTTACCATGCAAGGTTAACTTGGGATTTTAAAGTAAATGTTGTTTTAGAAAATACTTTCAATGTGAAGAAGGAGAGGGTTAAACTCACTCCTGAAACAGATGGGTTTGATCCAATCACCAGAGACTTCCATAAATAAATGAAGACATACAGTATCAACATCTGTTGGCAAATTGCTTGAACTTACGAGAGCGTTTCCTATACTCATCCTATGCCCCTTCATATCACAACACAAGCAACTCCAGCATGTGTATCAATAGGAAAATAATTGTATCTGCAAATGAATTTGTAATTTTCAATCTCTCTGTTATCATATTATGCATAATCTGGGAAGGCTTGGCTATGAAATATGCCCTGCATATGGGAATGACAGCTGTTACAAATGTTACTATATTTAATCATGTGTGTGCAGATACCTTATCGTACAAATTGCACATACACGTTCCCTGTATTATAGAACACTTACAACTAATGATTTACTTGGATAGGGTGTTGATATGGAATTAAGGAAGTGTAGCGTTTTGCTATGTATTTATCACAGCAATATAATTCCATATCTGTATCTTACGTACACTCATATATAATATTTTTTTACTTTTATTTTGATTTTTTTTATTCATTTTTTCCCAGTTTTACATTTTCAGTCATTCAGTCACCTCAAAATATACTTCACACATGACAACCATCCCAGTGCTTCCACCAGTGCTCAACAAAAACCAAAAAAATATTGAACAGGGGGGCAATAGGTAGAGAAGAATATAGGTATAACACCAACACAACCTTTTTATTGAAATCACATATTTGTTTATTTATTTATTTATTGATAAAATATTTTACCAGGAAGAATACATTGAGATTTCTCTCATTTTCAAGTATGTCCTGGGCCCACAAACATGCCACTGTCCTCTCTCACCTTGACTACTGCAATCCGCTTTTCAGTGGTCTTACATGTTCCCAACTTGCCCCGTTGCAGTCTATAATGAATGTGGCAGCGAGGATCATCTTCCTGTCCGCCAGCACCTTCCATGTCTCCCCCCTGTCAGTTATTGCATTTGCTTCCAGGACAATATAGGGCTCAATTTAAAATTCTGGTTCTTGCTTTCAAATCTCTACATAATGCTGCTCCCACCTACGTATCCTCACTAATACACAAGTATGCCCCGTCTAGACTCCTACCCTCTGCTGAAGACCTACGTCTATCCTCTGTCCGTACTCCCACCTCTGATGCTCGCTTTCTCTAAGGCTGCATTGTTCCTGTGGAACTCCCTTCCCTTCTCCATTAGATGCTCACCCAGTCTCTACTCCTTCACAAAAAAATCATTAAAACCTCACTTCTCCACAAAAGCGTATCAATTAAACTGTTAACATATAATAATTTATGTTTCTTCTTTTTCTGTCTCTTTTTCCAGTTGATTGATATCTACGTCTTTTGTATATATAGTCTTTGGTCAAAGGCTCGCAACATTAATATACGTCTATATTAATGAAAAGTACTAATACGCAATCTGACTTACGGTTTCTTCAGGTTTATTCTTAGAGTTACAGATACATAATAAAACATCAAGGGATGTTACAGGATAATGGACGTTCAACAGCAGATGGTAATTGCTGGACTCCTGAAGGGAGAGTTTGAGTCTACATAGTTAGACAGCCAGACAAGAACAACCTTGTGCATCAACAGCAAGACCAAGACCAAGACCTCGTAGTCCTTTGTTCACTAATCTATATAGATATGACCATAATGACATCAGACTATAAATCTAGCCATATAAGGACAAGACCCCCTTATCTCCTTCAGAGTTATCAGACAAAGAAAGCCTTGTGACTTATTGATACCATCTGTTACTTATGTAAATCCAGACATCCATACATAATCAATAGAAACATAGAATATGCAATATTTCTCCTTAACAGCTCCCACCTGATTCCTCTACTGCAACTGTCACTTGCTATGCTATTCTACCAATCTATTTCTCTAATACTATCCTTACCTTTTGTGTCACTTTACCCCACTCCCTCTAGCATGTAAGCTCATTGAGCAGGGCCCTCAACTCCTCTGTTCCTGTGCGTCCAACTTGTCTGGTTACAATTACGTGTTTGTTAGTCCAGCCATTGTACAGAGCTGCAGAATTTCTTGGCGCTATATAAATAATAATAACACAGCATGTTACTCACATTACAATTCTGAGTTGTATTGCTGTGAAGTTCTGCAATAAACTCATACACACTGCTCAAGGCCAAAAGCTGTTTTGTTTGAAAAGGTCAGCGTTTATCCCACAGTCGAAGTTTTCCTACAACAACAAAATACGTCAAAGTAATAAGCAGTAAATACAAGGAAACCCCAGGAATGTATGGCATTTATGAGTATCATGAAGCTCCAAAATTAGAACCTTTGTGTTTTGTGTAAAGCTATTCAGTTTGTCTGTAATAGCTGTATTTCTTTAGGTAGGTTGGTGATTGGAATTTGCAGTTGTTAGTGTCCCCCATTTTGACTTTGGCACCTTGTGTGCAACCCTTGTGTATGACACCGCAGCCTTTTCACTGTTGATATTTTGTCCTGATCTGGGCACAAAACATGAGACATTTGTATTCATCTACATCTAAGTTTATCAATACTAAACTAATTTTAAAAAAAAAGTAGGTTGGGTTCATTGATCTGAGTTGGTTTCTATTTTGTATGAAGTTCAGCGAGGAGGCTTAGTTACTCTTTCAAAACAACAGGGAAATGGTATAAGTTCTATTTGAACATTTGCATCTGCTCCCAATTTCTTTTCTTTCTCTCTGAAGGCATTTGCATTAATTGTAAAAGTAAAGGGGTGAGTGGAATATATTTTTGAGTTGGTGGATCGAATGATGGTTACAGATTGTATGAGATAAAGTATTTTTCTCATACAATTGATTTATCTTTTCCACACGTGTATCATTCACGGATCTATATAGAAATATATTTTAAACAACAATTAGTATGTGGTTTTTGTACTGGTTTCATCTTTAAGAGTAGTGGTTTATAAAATGAGAAAGTATCACTTCAGCAGAAAAATTACATTCTAATAGCTAACTACAAAGTTAATCATTAGTAGAAAAAGTGCACACACGAGCTACAAAATGTATACAAGCAATGGAGCATTTTAGTTACGAAGAAAGATTAAAAAATTTAAATTCCTTTAGTTTGGAAAAATGGCGCCTCAGAGGGGATATGATAACATTATACAAATATATTAGGGGACAGTACAAACCATTATCTGGAAATCTATTCATAAACAGGGCTTTACATAGGACACAAGGTCACGCATTTAGGCTGGAGGAAAGGAGATTTCATCTAAGGCAAAGAAAAGTTTTTTTTACAATAAGAACTATAAGGATATGGAATTCTCTGCCTGAAGAGGTGGTTTTATCAGAGTCCATACAGATGTTTAAACTGCAATTGGATAAATACTTGCAAAAACATAACATACAGAGATATAATTATTCATTAGTGGGGTAATAGCTGCTTGATCCAAGGAGACATCTGACTGATATTTTGGGGTCAAGAAGGAATTTTTTCCTAATTTATTGCAAAATTGGAAGCAGTTCAGACTGGGTTTTTTGGCTTCTTTTGGATCAACAGCAAAAACATATGTGAGGAAGGCTGAACTTGATGGACACAAATCTCTTTTCAGCTAGGTAACTATGTAATTAGTGTTGCTTTTACAAAAATAGTAAATGTGTGTAATAGGCGCTTAGCTAATACATAAAATAGTATTTTGATGAGTGAGCTGCTACCACCTATGTGTGAATATCCCTCACATTCACTGTAAATACAGTTAAAGAAACCTTCTGTAGCGGTACTTACCTTATCCGGGGGCCGGACGCGGTCCTCTCTTCAAGCCGCGCGCGGTCCTGCGGCTGCACGAGCCGCGCGCGGCTCGTCCGACTGTTCAGACAGGAAGGCGGGCAGTGACCGCGAGAAGCGGTCACGTGTCCCGCCTGCAGCTAAGAGCGCGCCGCGAATCTCGGACGCGCTCTTAAAGAGACAGTGGGAGCCTAAATTGCAAAAAGGCTCCCATTGGCTCCTGTCATGCCAATCACCCCATACACTTACCTGTTGGGGGAGTGGAAGTGACAGGAGCCAATCATATTAGTTTGAAGGCTACTTATACTTACCCTTTTCCCTTAGTTCCTTGCCCTATCGTGGTTTCTGCTACAGTTCCCTTTAGTGCTTGTTGTGTTCAGTTGTGTTTCTCCGTATTTGACCTTGGCTTTGTATTCTGACTTCGTTTTTGCTTTATCCTATTCTGTACTGTTTGCCGGCTTGCTGATTCCTGTGTACCAGTCCCCGGCTAGTTTTCGTTTACGCTGTCTCTTTGTGCCCTTGACCTCGGATCGTTCCTGACTCTGTCTTATCCTATTACGTCGAGTCCGGACACTCTAAGGTCCGGTAGACGTATCTCTCCTCTGTACTGTCTTCTGTTAGGCTGGATCCTGCGTGTAGGGGTATATACTCGTTACACCTTCACCCTAGTGAAAAAGGCAGAGCGCTAGAGAATTTGTCACTTACCAAACTTGAGAAGTACTTTGGTCCATAACCACATAAAGGAGAGCACGAAAGACAACTTCCTCACAGAATCTAAAGGATTCTATGGCTGTGGGTCTTGTGGAGCTTGCACAAATACTCAAAATATAAAACGTAAAATGTCCAACTTCCGTCACCCACAGAACCCTAATGACAATTTTACCATTACATAATTAATTACCTGCTACTCAAGGAAAGTTATCTTCATCATTGAATGCCCATGTGACCTCTTTTATGTATGTAGGACTATACGCACTTTAAACATCTGTATCCAAGAACACATAAAAAATATAAGAAATGGTTTTGCAAAATATAATATATCACTGCACTTTAAAAATGTACATAATTAAGACCCAAGTCACCTTAAATTCATGGGAATTAAACATTTTTTGCCAAATTGGAGAGGCAATGACCTAATTAGAAAAATGGGTCAAACAGAGATGCGGTGGATTTTTAATTTTAATTAAATGCTACCTCATGGTCTTAACAGTGATTTTGAGCTCTGCCATTTCTTATACATTTTTATGCACTGTGTGTATTTTTATGAATATTAATATGATTATTTTATCTTATTTGAATTGGTTCCCTGTATATATAAGATATGCATTTTTAAATAGCAAATTGTGTAATTGTGTATTCATTTTTGTATTTTCCCTTCATTTATTTGTTGTTTTATGTGCATTTCAAGCCTTTTCTCAAATATAAGAAGCCACTATGGACTAATATGGACATAATTTGAACAGACAAACGCATGATATGGATACTGTATCCATGAAACAGAGTCGTGAACACTTTCCAGTAGTCTTCCCATTCTAAAGATGGCGGATCGGAAGTCAGAAGTGGAGCTGTGTGGAGTAAGAAGAGGATTACATCATCGGCTGTGCAGATAATTGGTGAAAAACGCCCAGAACATTTAGAGGAGCCTTTGATATTTAAAAGCAGGACAGAACGTGGTGAGATCTGCACCGATTGAGAAAGCCGTTATAAAGGCGAAACGCATCTTGGGAGTGCTTCTGTAAGGACTTTATGCTTTTTATTTATATTTTGTTTTTAATAAGTTTAATAAATTAGCTTTTGCCTTTTCTGAAGACTCCATTTTACCATCCACACCGGTTTTGTTCCCCTTCATCCCTCTTAAAGAGACACTGTAGGCACCCAGACCACTTCTGCCCATTGGAGTGGTCTGGGTTCCAACACCCACTACTCTTAATAAACTGCAATAATTACCTTGCAGGGTTAACTCCTCCTCTAGCCTCTAGTGGCTGTCTACTAGGTTTCCTGTGCTAGAGCGTCGCTGGACGTCCTCACGCTGTGTGAGGACCTCCAGCGTCGCTCAATTTCCCATAGGAAAGCATTGAAAGCATTTTCAATGCTTTCCTATGGAGAGCTATAATGCGCGTGCGCATGCTTAGTAGGTCTCCTCAGCCGGCGGGCGGGATCAGTGTCGCCCACCGGCTGACGTAAGGAAGAGGAGGAGCGGCGGCAAGCAGAAACCACCGCCGAGAGACATCGGCGAGGTCTCAGGTAAGTGACTGAAGGGGTTTTCACCCCTTCAGCAACCAGGGATGGGGGGTGGGAGGGAGAGGGGACCTGCAGTGCCAGGAATACGGATTGTTTTCCTGGCAGTGAAGTGTCCCTTTAAGTTTCCATACTTAAGCAAGTGCAGGTAAAGAGTTGAATTTTTTGTTTTTTTTAAATCGATGGACCTATATTGATGGGCCTGGAGCTGCAGCTACATCAGCCCCTATGTTAATCCGGCCCTGCTATAAACACTAAAATAGCATTTATTAGGATGAGTAAAAACTGGAATGGTCATCAGCTCAAGCATGACAATTATATGTTATGGAAGCAAATTGTGTCTATCTACATCTTTTTGAGCCATTTGTTAATTATAAAATTAGCTCAGCTACTCATTATTCAACTGCAGATTTAACATATTAGCCAATAACGCGTGCAAAATCAAGAGACTGGCTAAGGCTGAAGACTGAAAGATATTTCCTATTGATTTGCAGTGTGCTCACAAACGCAGAGATACCTGCACGTGGAAAGCTGACTGAACTAATGCTCCCACTGTGCCGGTTTGTTATAGATATTAGCTTACGGGTTCCAAAACTGATGGCTCATCTGATCTGTATGATACACTTTGAGTGTCGTAAAAATGAGTTATTGATTTTGTGAGATTTAGATTTAGATTGTAATGCCTAAAATAAATAAACGGAATGAAATATGCGCTCTCAGCAAAGTATCTGGCGTGATTTAACAGAGAAAGATATTAAATAATGTGGGGGGATTTAATAAGTGAATAAAAAGAGATTGTAAATACTGATATAATTACTTGTTGCATGGTGCGCTGAAGGGGAAGGAGTTTCTCGCTGAGCAGAATTGATGCATTGCTTCAATTTTCCTTCTGACAAAGTGAATACAGAACCTGAAGATTGATTAAGCCAGAGCTTTCCAGTTATTTGTCTACAACTCCTATTATGATAAGCCGTGATACAAAGTCACATGACAGCACATGAGAATATGTCCTATCACCCTCAGCCATATTAAAGATGAGTAAGATGAAAATGTTAGATAAGTCAATCAATAATCAATGGCTCAATGGCTAAATAATCAGCAATCATTGATTGCAAGATAACGCCATTGACAGAGTTATTTACTAAATTTAAGGCCAGAATAGCTGAGCTGGAATAGCTGGATTTTTTTTTTATTATTTTTGTGATTTTGACCGTACATGCACTTTGAATTCTCACTTTAGTGCATAACCTTGTGATTCATCCAAGAAAGGCTTAGCAGAATGAGAAGGCAGAACCTGCAGAGCCCATAAAGGGATTGATGTAAGGATTCTTTCAATGTCAAAAGATGCACAGGCTATGCCTCTGGGCAGTTATTGCGCCTTCTAGAGTAATCTCTAATATTTCATTTCATTTGTACTGCTACTTGGGTCAACAGGATATCAAAGATATGGCGTGAATTCTAATAAAAACAAATTGAGTAAGGAGCACAACGATTCATGTTTATATACAAAAGAGTATCTTTATTCAGTGGGAACACACTAATAGAGTATCTCATTACATGAAAAACCAGGATATAACGTCATATCATGTTATAAAGCAACAATTCTGGATGTGTATGCAAACGCCAAATGCGTACTATATGAATAGCAAAATATCAATAACATAGGTAGTTGGATGAGATACCAATACACTCAAACCCCACAAATATAATAAAATTAACAACAAGCATACTAGAACCAGTGAGAAGCAGGGACAGAGTCAACCACCAAAACACCCCCAACGTTTCAGCAAAAATGCCTCTATCAACCCTGCGAAATAAAATGGGGATTGCATATACAGCACCCATGGGTTGCCAGAAACAGGGGCGCCCAAAAGGTAGATCCCCAGATGCTTTGCATGCCTTTAAAATGCCATCAGAATGACAAAGTATCATGGAATTATCATGAATTATGCCATACAACATAAAACCCAGGGCACCACATTTAGGCACGATTTAGATTTCCATTAAGTGTTAAATTTGTAAAGATGTGCACAGAGGAAAATTTCGGTTTGTCTGAAATCCAGAAAATATTAATTGATTTGGACTAACCGAAACTTTGGCCAAAATGTTGTTAGTAACCAAACTTTGGAAGCCCATTGTTCCCTTTGGGGAATAAATGAAAGTGGCAGGCACAAAGTTAGAAAGAACTTTAGGGGGTTATCTGCTAAACTGCAGAAATAAAATGAAGAGAATTCCTTTGCTTAATTTTTTATCTTAGATAAAATTCCCTAGTTTCTTATCCATACATGGGATTGCCAGAAGGATACAAATTACCATATAAGGTAGCTTTATACTAAACGGCACCTGTACTTGGTATCATTTAAATGCACAAGCCCACATAAGGGTACTAATTTAGGGAGCAATGAGCCAAACTGCAGAAAGAGCAAAATTAAGAAAAAACATTTCTTAATTTGCTGTTTCTGTTGTTCAGTAGATAACTACCTGATATGCTCTCCTTATCAATGTGAATGGATCCGAAACAGCTCTTTTTTAAGTCTCTTTGTGACAGGTGTCTTGAAAGAAAAAAGCCTACTGAGACCTAAAAAGTTGACGATTATGTAATACCTGCTTATCAATAAAATAAAACAATGAGATTTTGATTAATAAATCCCCAGAGTGTGCTTCTTCATGCTGGATATATATATATATATATCTCCAAAAGATGAATACACTCGCTGGTATTTTTAAATGCTAAATGACTGCCTTTATTATTTTTGGCAGTTTACACACAACACTGTCGATGTCTTGATAAAAGTCTGTGGACAGGACTGAAACGTCGACAGTGTTGTGTGTAGACTGCCAAAAATAATAAAAGTGAGTGCTTTTATGTTTTGGAGTTTTGTATGAGTGTACATGCAATAGACATATAGAGTTGTCGACTGCAGAGTTTCAGGGGAGTATATATATACACACACACACACACACAGACACACACAAAATGGAAATTCACACAAAGATTTAAGATGTTATTACAGTGAACTTAATGTTAAAAGATAAATTAATGCACGCATAAAATAGTGTTTCTCTGCCTTGTCTGACAATTCCTATCTGTTTAAATAACGTTTGTTATTATATTTTTTTTCTGACTTTACCCAGTGGATAGTGATGCAATATTATTAATGATCATCTACCTGTTGTATCGGTCTGTTATTACTGTGTTTGTCTTTTTCCCAATTGTGCACCGCTGCGGAATATGTTGGCGCCAGTAATGCCAGTAATAAATAAATAAATAATACTGTTTTTATCATGTTGTCCCAATGAACTTAGGGTCAGCTTTTCTAGTTAATCATTGTTGCTGGCTTATCGCGTCTCCAAATCAAGCTTCTCCTACGCCATCCCTTCATTCTGCAATAGCATCATTGTTCCCAATAAAAGAAACCAGAACTCTGCTTGTTACCCGAGGTCAAAGACTTCAACATATCATTGTGCTGTATCATGTTTCAATGCTCGATTAAGCCAGGACAATACTTTAGCATGTGTAGAATGTCAATCAGATTCTGCTTGCTGCTCAGTGGACCAGACACAGCGTTCGTATTACCGGACATAAAACAAATGTAAAGTAACCTATTCGTTTAACATCCTTACCTTTAGCAGGTAAATTAGACCTGACTAGATGTGCATTTTTTTTTCTCCAAAGTCAGTCTTAAATTGTCAAGAATCACATTGCATTGGTGGGTCGCCTAACTTCATCTAGAATCAGGCGTTTTGTAAAATTAGAAAATGCTTGGTAGACTAAGATATATTTATTCATTGTCTAATGCAAGTAGAAATAAGTATAATCTGCCGGGAATTTGTGATTATTGTTCATTTTACAGTGCTTAGATTTGTACCCTTATCCAAGGTGCTTTGCGCATTCTAGTCATTTTACAATCACAAATGAGCACATTAAACATTGGTTTTTTTTTTAAAATAGGTAACTGTAAAATCCCAGATGTTTCTGAACTACATTTCCCATGATGCTTCCATGAACATCTGGAGTTCGGAGTTTACCTATCAATGGGCTAGGTTAGTACTGACAACTGAGGAAAGATCAGGTAGGTGTCAGACCAATGGTGGGAGAGTGGATAAAGAGAAGATGTAATGATATCAGATGAGATCGACTGGTGATGACTGGTGAGAAGGGCTTCAGTTGGGGTCATTAATGGTGGCAAGCTATCAAGGACATCATTAGTAAATAGAATCTGAAGAATGTGCCATGTGGCATTCTACATATGATAAGGCAGTAGTTTTTATTTAGTAATAAGTAAAGAGGAAGAGGATGTGGAACTTGGCTGAAGGATTGAGGTGAGGGTTTTGAGGCAAGGTTGTGTATTGTATGAAAGTGTAGAAGGTTTTTTGAGAACAGAATTAGAAAATAGAATAATATTACATTGTAAATCAGTGAAGTCTTTTTCAAAGAGGGTGAGAATTAAGCCACAAGACTACTTTAAGGAGGTGCTTTGAAACAGTTTGAAGTGGTATAATGGTGTACAATAAAATCTAAAGAAAAAATGTCCTTGTGCCCTATCCCAAATCCCTGTGCACATTTAAATAACTGGATACTTTTTTAGTATCACTCCAATGGTCATTCAAGTGTAAGCTTATCTGCCACGCCAAAACAAACCTCTTAGGTGAGTCCTACACTAACAATTCACCTTTTAGCTTCAGGTAAAAAATCTCTAATGAGACAGAGAGCCCTAAATACTTAATAAATCTTAATAGGGAAAATATAAGGTGGGCGGCATTGTAACATGGCTGTGTGATACAAAAGCAAATACAAACATACAACATGAAGCCCTGCGCTCAAACTCCTATTACTACTGGTATAATGGTGTGACTGTACTGACCGTCCCAAGAACACTGACAGAATGGAAGCCACCAGGTAAAATTTCCTTCAAGTCATTTTGGCCTTATCGGATGTGCCTCAGCTTTTATGGGCATTTAGGACACTTGGTCATTCACATGTATTTTATGAAACAGGCTCCTCAGACACTGTGCCTCCTGACACCCAGGGCTTGCTGTATCTTAGGCTGGGGTCACAAAGGACATAGAGACTAATAGATTGCATGTATGACGGAGATGATCTCTGAATGGAAGTCTGCAGCTTTACAAGCCCTTCTCTCTTACCCAAGCACTGTCCTGGGGAATACAACAATCTGAGACTTCTCAATAAGAAATCTCTACTGTGGCACATGCGCACGCCAGCCTGGTTTACATAAGCTTCTCAATGAGCTATAGTACAGATCATCGAGAATGGGGAAATGCAAGCGCAGGCTAGCAAAGACCACCGACTGCTTCTGTAAGCTCTGTAAAGCTTCTGATGAATTCTCCACTTTTATAAAATGTCACAAACGTAACAGGCTCCAGACACTGGACAAATGCTTCATGTGTGGAATATTCCTTTAATCTTTAAAAATAATAATAACAACCTCTTGCTTTTCTTCATTTGTAAATATCCTCACTCATCCTCCTGTGTAAATGTCCTTTCAGGTCAATGGTTCTATCTTTACCACTTCGCAGGCTCACTGCCTATCTGTCCTCTTGGGTTCTGACCTCTCTATCATTCCTCAAATCCAATCAATCTTCAAATCCTGCCTCTATCACCTTAAAAATATCCCGCTCAATTTAATATTGTTGGATAAGCTTTTCAAATTATATCATATTTTTGGTTTAACTTTTATAATATTTAATGTTATAAAAAATATATATTTTTTAATTAATATTTAGATTTTCTTTTTTTTACATATTGATTATGATATATTTTTTGATATTTGGATATGTTGAAAAGGTCACTTTAAAAGTTTATCCGTAAATATTAAATAATTTGGAAATTTTGGCCAGCATTATTAAATCGAGGCCATGGTTTATATAAAAACAATTATAATGTCTGACTGAACCATTATCAGTATTAAAAAAACAAAACCTTGTCTCTTGGCTTAAAAACATTATTTCACACAGGTAACGCTGAGCCACATATCCTTGTGATTTTTGAACAATGCTAAATATATTATTATTCATATGATTTAAGCTACTGACTAAAAATCGGTTTTGTAAGATTAAACAATAATAATAAAAAAAATTCTGTCATTCGTTTATAAATTTTACCGCAAGAACGCGCATGATCTCAATATGCAATTAACTGTGAGAATCTCATCCTACAATCAATGTAAGTGCCCAGATGAAATGAAAATTGATATGGAATTTGTGTAATAGCCTTCAGTAATAGTTGCCTTACATTTTCAGTAATCATTTGATTGGCACTTCATTGGTATCATTAGCATTTCTCTAGAACTGACAATGGAAAATGCATTTACAAGAGCTAAAAAGAATATTCTGTCTGCAGTGATAATTGACGATGAAAACTCTGAAAGCTGCAGGCTGGCTACAAAGTAACAATCACAATCATTTCAGAAAGATTAGACGTTAACTTAAAGGGAAACTCTAAGCACTATAACTACTGTAGCTTAATATCGTAGTTATGATGCAGAGATCTACGGGTGCTGAAACTCCAACTAGTTTTTGTCAAACTTTTATTTAAATAATCTTAAAATAAAATGGGGATTTTTTCGCCCTCTTTCGGGCCACTAATGTTATAATGAGAGGTTTAATTCCCTCGTTACTTGTGCTACTGCTGTTACGTCTTTTGTCAAGGTGAAGGAATACCCCATCATGTAAGAAAAAGAGATACAGGACACAGCCTCGGCGTCACAACTAGTTGCGAGGTCGTAGGGTCTGTCCTGATAGCCTACTTCAGAGCTGCAGTATAGGGGGTAACCCAAAAATAGAATTAAGTACAATAAAGGAGACCCTTGTAACAAGGGGATCCCAGGGGGAGTAGCTCTGGAACAGAAAAAGGAAAAGTAGTACTAGTTAAACAACTGGAGTCAGGAAAGAGGGGGAGATGCCAAATAATGATGGGTAAAAGGGTGAATGGAGTAGAGAGACAGGATCAGCAACAGAGTAACCCTTCTCCACCTTAGGCCCCCCACAGCTCCCAAAAACCAAGTGTGCTTGGAGCTGGTAACCCAAAAAAAGGAAGGACTCACCCCCCCCCCCCTTTTCCCAAAAGCAGGCTAGGGTCCTCTGGACACAGGGTCCTTGTGAGGAGACCCTAGTAAGCCTGCAAAAGACGCCAAGAAATCATATACACTAAAACTAACTAACTCTTGTAATCATACTAACTACCTGAGTGCTACCCAAATAAGTGAAAAAAGGAGCGTTTTCCTGTTTTTTTCACTTATTTGGGTAGCACTCAGGTAGTTAGTATGATTACAAGAGTTAGTTAGTTTTAGTGTATATGATTTCTTGGCGTCTTTTGCAGGCTTACTAGGGTCTCCTCACAAGGACCCTGTGTCCATAGGACCCTAGCCTGCTTTTGGGAAAAAGGGGGGGGGTGAGTCCTTCCTTTTTTTGGGTTACCAGCTCCAAGCACACTTGGTTTCTGGGAGCTGTGGGGGGCCTAAAGTGGAGAAGGGTTACTCTGTTGCTGATCCTGTCTCTCTACTCCATTCACCCTTTTACCCATCATTATTTGGCATCTCCCCCTCTTTCCTGACTCCAGTTGTTTAACTAGTACTACTTTTCCTTTTTCTGTTCCAGAGCTACTCCCCCTGGGATCCCCTTGTTCCAAGGGTCTCCTTTATTGTATTGAATACCCCATCACTTTCATCTCCTTTTTGTTGTCTAGATTTGTGCCCAAGTTTGTTCCATTTATTTTGTTCGGTTCCAGAACTGAGACCACCCCAGACACCCATTAGAACATGGAACGTTAAGTATCATGTACGAAAACCACAACGGAACAAACTAATTGAATGCTCCACTAGGTGGACGCCATTTCATCTCTCGAACGCATTTAGCGGGACTTGGTCGTCGAGTGCCTGGAACTCATTTCGTCCAGGCACTCCTGCGAACCCCGGTCATCATGGACCTGCTGATCGTTCCCCTATATACTACCGAACACAGGGAGCATTCTCTACTGATCTGCTTTCATCTAACTTGTGTGGTTTTCATACAAAACCCCACAAACGGAGACCGGCTCTTGCCACAACTTCCCTGGAACTATTCTGGGCTTCAACCTCGTGACAGGCAGGTCAAAACTTCCCTACAATGGCGATCCAAAACTACCAAACGGAACCTGGTGATTTTTGTATATTATGTTCGCCCAGATCCCAGCTATCTGGGGTTGTGACTTTTGTGGGGTTTCCATGTATGTTGGGGGTACTTTTGGGGTGTTCAGAAATTGTGATACTTTTCTGTTCCTGGAGACAATTGAGTTTGTACAGTTCCTGACTCAATTATCTCTCAGGCACATAGGAGGAGTTTACTGACTGTATAAATTTGATGCCTGTACTTCCATTAAACTGTCTTCTCCCAGCATTAAGCCTCGGCTCATGTATGAGGGGTTATGCTAAACCAGTTATATCTTACCTGTGGGATTATTTGCTTGTCTATATGGGGAAATACTGCCACAGTCAATAATAAAAGTTCATTTAAAAATCGATACCTCGATATCTGGCAGCCAGCTACCTTAGCTCCCTGTCAATCATTCTCATAAACTCTGTATTTTGCACCTTGCATTCAGCATTGAGAAATTGTCCTAAAAATGAATAAATGAAACATTATTTCTATTTCTTGTCTATTTCTTTGCCCTGGCTGTGCCTAGATTGAATTGGATTGTTAGAGCAATTGATAAATCTTTTATATAAATTTTAAAGAGAATGAAGCATCTCATGAAAAAAAGGATGACACACATTATATGAAATTTTCAAAGTTTTCTTTAATTGCGTAATTAAAAGAAAAGTGATTGCCCCCTTTAATATGTATGCAAATTGCCCTGGTGTTGAAGTTACATCCTTAAAGGGACACTATAGTCACCAAAACAACTTTAGCTTAAGTAGTTTTATAGATATAGATCATGCCCCTGCAGTCTCACTGCTCAATTCTCTACCATTTAGGAGTTAAATCACTTTGTTCATGTAGCCTTCCTGCATATGACTTGCACAGCCTTCTTAAACACTTCCTGTAAAGAGTCATCTAATATTTACACTTCTTTTATTGCTAATGCTGTTTAATTCAGAATTATTATCTCCTACTCTGTTAATAGCTTGCTAGACTCTGCAGGAGCCTCTTGTGTGTGATTAAAGTTCAATTTACTGAGCAGGAAATAAAAACTTTTAAATTAAAGGGACACTCCAGGCACCCAGACCACTTCTGCCCATTGGAGTGGTCTGGGTGCCAACACCCACTACCCTTAACCCTGCAACTGTAATGATGGCAGTTTTTTACTAGACAGCCACTAGAGGGCACTTCCTGGTTCATAGCACAGGTTTTCTGTGCTATAGCGTCGCTGGACATCCTCATGCTATGTGAGGTCCTCCAGCGTTGCTAAAATCCCCATAGGACAGCATTGAAAACATTTTCAATGCTTTCCTATGGGGAGGTCTAATGCGCGTACGTGGCATTGCCACGCATGCGCATTAGGTCTCCCCCGCCGGCTGACGTCGGCGGGGGAGGAGCGTGGGCGGACGCTAAACCACCGCCGAGGGACCGCTCAGGTAAGTCACTGAAGGGGTTTTCATCCCTTCAGCAACATGGGATGGGGGGTGGGAGAGAGAGGGGACCTGCAGTGCCAGGAAAACGGATTGTTTTCCTGGCACTGGAGTGTCCCTTTAAGTAACATCTGATTGAAAATGAAACCTTTTTTTCATGCAGACTGTGTCAGTCACAACCAGGGGAGGTGTGGCGAGGGCTGCATGGACAGAAACAAAAGCTCCTAAACGGCAGAGAATTGAGCAGTGAGACTTCAGAGGCATGATCTAACACCAAAACTACTTCACTAAGCTAAAGTTGTTTTGGTGACTATAGTGTCTCTTTAATATTGTACTGATTCTGCTTTTTGTTATCCATTACATTCCAATAATCAATAATAAGGAGAATACTTTATTTCTTGGAGTTTCAGAACGATATTATAATTTATTTCCCTTAATTATCTGCCTGTTTGTAATCTCAATTCCACATTCTTCTATACACATACATTTCTGTCTCTCCTGCTCTCAATTTCTCTCTCTCTCTCTTTCTCTTTCTCTCTCTCTCTTTCTCTATTTACACGATTTCACAGCTGATTTAGACAAAAAAAAGAACTAAAAAAAATAATGTATTTGACTCATTTCATGCTTTTAATAATTATCCCCTTCATTTTATTATTTTGTGTAGCTGTTTGTTTTAACACTTGTTAAATCCTTAGAACCGCTATTCGGCTTTTACCAAAATTATAGAGCTTGCAGCTGCTATTTGGCGAGATCACTCTATACCTTTTTTGTTCGTGTTTATTATTTTCTCTGCATGATGAGCACACTCTGTTTGCTCTATCTGTCCTCAATCAACCCTGAATAAACTAAGAATTATAGTCATTCCTCCTTAAATATTAATGCGTTTATCTAAATGACTTAACCTCTAACTCATTCTAGTTTAAATAAGGATGTCTTCTGGCCAGTAAGTTCTCCTAGAAGACTTCAAACCACTATATCTCGGTTTATTGTGCCATTTCTAATCATAAATTGGACAACCACTTACAGGGTAATTATTTGTTTATGTTTAGTTGGGGAGTTTCTTTGCATTTTACTAAACTCTAATTATAGTGTATTTTTAAGATGAGCCAACATAGTAAAATATTTTAACTTTTTGAATAAATCTAAACAGTCAAAAAAAAAAAAATTTTTAAGTTTAGAGCAAAATATATCTGCTTGTCGTGTTTTCCACTTCAAATCCTTTGACAATGTAGTTATTTTAAACTTTTTCTTTCAGAATTTAGTTTTCAGAACACCGCAATTCACGTTTTAAGTAATAACCTTGAATATGCTTTGATGGATGAAACGGGGAAAGGAGACAGAAAAACATAATAACCGTTTATTTATTTTTATTCATTGTACATCCTCCCTTCTTAGAAAGGACAGATATTTTGGCAAAGTGAAACCTACCATTTTTTTGAAACGATTGCATTGTTGTGATTAGCAGGTTGTTCTGTCTGAACTCATAACTGGCAATTGTTTAATAAAAAAAATCATGTATTTGAGTAACTGTTCATTAACATTTCAGTTTGTGATTGACAAGCAAATTCTAACTGTGTCAAAAATAATAAAAGAGAAATTGCTTCCTTTCATGACTGTTCTTATGCATTATCTTTTTACACACATGAGCTGTATGTCATTCGCAACCAGACCCAATAGTGGGATCCAGCCAATATATCTAAAACATATAAATACAACAAATCATAGTACAATAATGTATACACAATTAGCAAGAACACTTTCTGGTAGCACTTACAAATTTTATTTTGTGGTAAATTAGCATAAAAAGTACAAAAGTACATCGCCCGCAATAGGGGGTACAAATCTCTTCTGCGGTCCAATTTGGAAACCCGCCTGGAAGCTGAACTCGAGAACTCTGAGAGACTCCTGAAATATGATCCAAAATGACTAAAATGCTTTTTATTGGCATAGATAAACGTAAAATCAAATAAAAAGTAAAATGACTAATGTTGGGAAAGATCCTACGCGTTTCGTCCTCTATTGAGAACTTCCTCAGGGTCCAACATGTAAATTGTACAATAAAATACAAAATGCCAATCACAGAGGCTATGTTTATATGTTTTAGAGAGATATAAGCTTTACCCCATAATTATATACTATATTCTATATTGTTGCGGTTCGTGGCATACTGGGAAGCAACCTTAGCTTGAAGCTGTTTATCCAAAGTTTAGTCATTATATATTTTTATTCCACTGTATATTGGTGTTTAGGTGGAAGATCCCATTTGCAACCCTACCTAAGGCATTGATTCATTTCTATATATTTCAGTATACATTATGTCTCTATACTGTTTGTAGTTAAGATGTTCCCCCATTTTCACTAATCAGGCAGGATTCTTATTCAGGAAAATATTTAAAAAATTTCAGTCTGGCAACTGGCAAATTAGTATTTATAACTACAGATTCAGAGTAACTTTATGAAGAGAGGACTTAATCTACCTATACAAATAAAAAAAAATATCCTAAGCCTGAGTTGGTCATAAAATATTCCAAAATTGTCAAACATTTTCCTCTCACAATAATTCATAACTTTGCAATTATGTGTCACTTTGGTTCCTCGTGAATGAAAGAATTTAGACACTCTATGGTATCCTATCCTTTATTTAGCAATTTTTCACACAGACTCTAAAACATTATCTTAGAAGACAAATAAGTTTCTCATATAAAGTAAGTTTGACAAAGCAAATTATAATATTGTCGAACTGCTTTAGGGCATTTAGACAGCTCTTGATATTAATAGTAATACAACTTCTAAGAATTGCAACAATGTGTAAAAATATCTGTATTTGAGAATCATACCTGTATACATTATGTACAGTTAAAGGGCCACTGAAGTCACCCAGACCACCTGATCTCCATGAAACAGCCTGTGTCCAGTTGTCCTGTCATTTAACCCTTCAAGGTAAAATAATGACATTATGCAATGTTTACGTTGAATGGGTAAATACACCTCAGGTGGCTGTTACACACGGACAGCCACGGGATGCACTTCGGTGGCACTGATCAGGTAAAACTCAGTCAAGTGATGGGGAAGCCCACATTAGAAAGCGTTGATTCAATGCTTTTTATATGAGAAAGCTTGAATGTGCAGGTGTCATTCACAGTGCATGTGCGTTAGTTCTGAAACGCTCCTCTATGGATTGGACCACACCAGAGGAGGATATGCCTCCTCCGTGATGTTGCGATAGGAGGAGAGGTGAGAAGCGCCGATGATGCTTCAACGCTGGAGCAAGATAAGTAAAAAACACATGGGGGGGAGGACATATCTAACAAGGGATAGGGCCCCTAAAACAATATGATTAGTGGTTTGTATTCCTAATGCCTTAGGGCTCTTTTAATTTATTTATTTGTAAACCGCAAGGAAGTGAAATGTTTTAGATCCAACCTGCATTGGCCTTTGCACTCAATTTCATAAAACATAAAAACAGTAAAATTGGCTTTACAGCAACACTAAAACTTTTCACCCGATTTGATAAAGTCTCTATATAAGACAAAACGCATAAATGTCCCATGCTTTTATAATTTATTTATTTTTAGTAAAAATAGATTTTTGCACTTTACTTACCTTGCAATTGGATTTCTATGAATAATGCCCTCTACCTACTGAGTATTTTGACGTGCATGTTTTTATTTGTTATCGAAAGCATCTTATAAGTCAAGGACATAACAATAGAATGTGGCTTGCATGTTTAACTCACCCATGATGGGGATTGTACCACTCTGACTTACTATTCTCAGAGCAATTTTATCACACAAGTAATGTATTTCCTAAATAAAGCAGTAAATACAGTGACTCCAACCCAAAGTTCTGGAGAACACAGAACTGCTTACTATCCAGATGTTTGTGGGTTGCACTTTAGGTTACTGTGTTGCGCAGTTACATTACGGCAACCAGGGGCTCCCTGATTTAACCTTGCAGCTGAAAACATTTCTGTTCTGCATAAAAACTATTTTAATAGGATACTCTC
Source organism: Pelobates fuscus (assembly GCF_036172605.1). Classification (NCBI taxonomy): domain Eukaryota; kingdom Metazoa; phylum Chordata; class Amphibia; order Anura; family Pelobatidae; genus Pelobates; species Pelobates fuscus. The sequence continues at coordinate 42,107,672 of NC_086320.1, forward strand.
AAAGAGAGCATCTAATTGGTACAGTGTGGCCGTTTGCCATGCATGCGCACCAGCCTGCCAAGGCATTCCTATGGGAAAGCATTGGATTGGCTGAGCTCAACGATCTTGATGATCTCAGCCAAAGAGGCAGAGCTTCTGCAAGGAGACTGGCGCAGTGCGGTAGAATAGGTTTGTAAAATCACATTTTTAACCCTGGCAGCACTGGCCTGGTCACCTAAATGGTGACTAGGGCACTACAGCATTAAGAATACATTTGTGTTACTAACACTATAGTGTTCTATTAATAATGTATGTAGGCAAACTGTGAATTAGGGGAAAACATCTAGTGATAGTGAACAAATAAGGCTAAAAGGAATTATATAAAACAGAAAAATGAATGCAATAGGGACTACTGAATATAAACTGGTGAAAGGGATGCGTTTATAAGGAATTTATTAAAACAAGAGACATTCCAGTAGGTGCACAGAAAACACTAAGGTTTATTCGGTAACTAGTAAAGTGCAGTGACTTGAAACCCCAATTGCCAAATTTATTCCAAAATAGGTAATTTAAAAAAAATTCTAAGACTCTGCTATAATCACAGGTTGGATACTTTAGTTACAATGGTACAATTCAGTGCCTAGCGACTAAATTCCATTGAGAGTAAAGACAATTTATTATCTTTTCTTTTTGTCCTATTATGATTAATGGATTCTAGTACGATGACCAGGCACAGCCAAACTGTGAAATGTTAGACAAACAGTCTGCAGAGAGAGACTTACAATTTCAGGTTGGCACGCTGCTGGATATTTGGCTTCAGGCTTTCATCACGTGTTCCAATTCACAGAATAGAAACTGTAGCCACTCGTAATCCTTTAATCTATTGTATCCTTTTGTTCAACAAAAGAAGAGTTTTGGAACCTGTTGTGTGGATATGACTAGTGGCATCGAGCCTTATTTTGCTGTTTTGCTATTTAGCATTTAGGGATTTGTGGACAGATTATGACTAGCTGGTAGATATCCACTTTCAGCTTTTACTCTGTCGGCCAGGCACAGAAAGCGTAGTGGTTTATCACAGTCCTCTAGGTACAACGTGATACATTTCAGATATGACTGCAGTTTATAACTTGTAATATCGTATCCACTCCAAACACTTAGACTGCCAAAATGACCCCATAAACATGGCGCTTGGTCACTGTTCTTTTGATCAGTTGTCCTATGTGTCCGTGATAACAGCAATTTGTGTCTCGCCGTACAGTGTCTGCTTGGAGCGTTTGAATTGTAATTTTGACATGGTGAGAATTATTTCTAAATATCTTAGATTATTGTGCTAAACATCAGAAAGAAAATATACTCTGCACAGAGTCTGTTCACAGCTCTAAAAGATTGCTTTTTGCTGCACTTGATAACTAGTTTTGCCAGATCTGTATTTTCCCCAAAAACTTGTGAATACATGTCAAAGTATTGAGCGTTGGCGAGGCTATATACCAGCATAGAGATAAACAGGACAAATCTGCTGTGATATAGAATCAAGCTACATAGTGATGCTAAGTATGATATTTTTTAAGCAGTGCTACCTACGAGATCCAGAGACTACAATATACTGCCGGAACTCAGAAATTTCCACTACCTTTAGGATGGTCAAAATAAGCTTGAAAAAAAAACAATCACCATTTTCTGTTAATTCCATGATATTAATACTCAGCTCAGAAATTGGTCTCAACAAATAAATAAGTGTGCGTAGTTGGATGGAAGGTGTGCTTAGCTGATGTAACATGTTTCATGATTGATGATCTCAGCCATGGAGGCTGGGCCAGCCGCGGCGAGACCAGTGCATGGATGGGGAAGAGATATGTAAAATCAGCTTTCCTGAGCGATCTAAGGGGGGCTATGGATCTCAATAGTTAAGTGAATACTATAGTGTCAGGAATACTCTCCTGCAACTGTCATTTAAAGAAAACAACACACACTAAATCTTTATTGAATACTATTCTAATAATCTACTTCCTTAATACTTCCCTTACCTTTTGTGTCCCGTTACCCCACTGCCTCTAGCATGTAAGCTGGGACCGCAACCCCTCTGTTCCTGTGCGTCAAACTTGTTTGGTTACAATTACATGTTTGTTAGTCCATCCATTCTAATGCGCTACTTAATTTGTTGGCGCTATATAAATAACAATAATAATGCATGTAGGATTTTCTGTCTCATTTGTAGGATGGATGGATGCAGCCATATTTCTCGCTTTCACTTCTTAAAGTAAAAGTGAATAAAAGGTAAAAGTGAGTATCTCTTAAAAACGAATTATTATAATTTGCTGGCAATTAGGTCTCAAAATTTATTGATTACATTTTAATATCTAGGAAGGGGTGCCATTTAATTGTTTTTGCATGTATAAAACTATGTATTTTGAACAGATATCCAGTTAAAATGTATGAAAGTTGTTCACAGCATTTAATTATTTCTAAATTCTTACAGCAATATGTGATCCACTGAATATTATTAAATAGAACACCTTCGCGGACAATGTGATGAGCTAATTAAGGTGTTTAGACTTTAACTAAACAATATTAATATTGGAAAATATTGGTAATATTGAGTGCAATTAACTAATGTATTGCCACGTTTTTTTGGCCAAATGAAATACAGGAAGAATACAAAATATATACAGTACCCAGGAAATATACTATTGTGAATAAAGCAATATCAATCCACTATCTGCTATAAAATATCGATATCTTCAAGGTTACTCAATAAGATTACCAAAACTCAAGACAATGCAGAGTTCTGAGAATTCTTTTAACCCCTTTAGGACACTTGACGGAAATATTCCGTCATGATTCCCTTTTATTCCAGAAGTTGTGTCCTTAAGGGGTTAACATGATTATTTATGCCTAACGTCCAATTGTTCCGTGAATTCCTGACAACGCCTAAATAAATATTTAGGTTTTTGATGAAAATATGGAAGTAAATAACAAGGGGGGTTATGAGACTATAGAGATGGGGAGCGGGGGATAAAATAACAGAGAAATATGGAAAACTATATATTCAGTCATTGTGCCAAGAAGTATAATGGACAAGGACCAAAAGATAAAAATTACAAATTAAAATAAAGTTCCATGAACTGAACACTTATTAACAATTATATGTTGATCGAAGATTATTTTAAATGAAAATATTAATTAAATGCTAACCATACATATTATTTTATTCTCAAAGCAGGGTATGGTATTAACTAGAACAGTGTAATTTTGATAAGCTTTCTTTTAAGACAAAATTCTGATATTTATTCCCGTTTATGTATGAAAATTAAAGACGTTTCTTGAAAAATCTTTTTTTTAGCCCACCACAACCTTGGTGGTGTTACAGTCTTCGAGAAGCATGCGGGAGATATTCTGCAGAGTACTACGCAAGCATTGTATCGGGGTACAGACGCAGGTATTTAAATACAAGTGGACTGAGAAAGAAAAGTATCTAGACACTCACAATAGTTGAGCTCAAGATTTTTACCTCTTCGGTGGGATGGCGAATACTTTAACCAAGAAAAGATCAACCGAGTTGATGCACATGAAACATCAGAGGGTATATAAAAACAGTTCTGGAGTCAAGTCCACAATCAGATGACTATTTAAAAAGTCAGTTGCAAAGCTTGCAATTACACAGCAATGCATAGAATAAGATACTACTTTTGTACATACAACATACATTTTATTGAATTGACATATCTGTGGGACAGGTCAGTTGCCATCTTTATATGCACAAAAAGGTGTTCACACCAGAGTCAGTACTTACAATCGTGATCATGTTGTGCTTATTTTTACTTAAATGTTTTAATGCAAAAGTGAAACATAACAGAGATTTTTTCAAGCACATCATTTTATTATTGTAGAGCTCTTCACATTTTTCATATTTTTAACTATTGACACAGTGTGTGTTTTATAAGGCGTTCACGCTAGCATTGCAGAAGCTATTTCTTTCCATACCTCATGAATTGCTCCCTAAAATTTCACATTCTCTCCCATGTTTAAACAAAGTCACAAAACTCTTCTTGGGCTAATGAACTATATTTAATATCTCAATACTTTCATAATATCTCAATACTCCAACAGTAATGTGGAAACACTTTGAAATTATATTTGGTATCTGATGAATTATTATTATTATATTTATATAGCGCCAACAAATTCTGTAGCGCTTTACGATGGGTGGACTAACAAACACGTAATTGTACACATTCAATATACCATTTCTAGAAACTTGAAAGTGTTATGAACAGAAACGGTGAAGTTATTCAATGCAATTAGAGTTAGACATACAATTTCAAATTTTCATATAGTTGCTATATATGTAATGGTATGCAAATGAATGTTAACAATGCTACCTCAGTGGTTCGTGCCCCATCTTCCATATCTCTAGAACATTAACCAACCTTAGAGTCACACTTTCCATTTTGACAGTGTATTTGCATTAATACCTTGAAATATTCTGAATTATTTCATTATAGAGTTATACTGAACTTTCACATTTGTGACAGCAGTGTTAAATATATCTGATGCAAGCAAATCCATTTTCATGTCCTATTTTAGCTATATCATCTCCAATGCAAACTCTCCAAACAATTCATTGAAAGGCCTGAAATATGTCGTTGAATGTGGACTTATCATGGTAACCTCTCAAATCTACAAAGATGAATTCATTTGGCCTAATGGGGGTAGGACTTAGAAGAAAATCAAGAAAAAGGTAAATAGAATTACATTTATAGCAGGAACATTCTGTAAATTCATTAAAGGAACTCTATAGTCACCAGAACCACTACAGCTTTATGAAGTGGTTCTGATGTCTATAGCATGTCCTTTTGAGAGAAAACGCCTCTAGTGGCAGTCACATAAAAGGCCACTAGAGGTGCCTCCTAGCCCAGTGCTGCACAGTGTGCAGCTCAGTTTCCACTCTCTGAATTGAGGAGCTGAAAGATCCCCGTAGAGATGCGTTCATTCAATGCATCTCTATGAGGAGATGCTGATTGGCGCAGCCGGCATTTTTATGCGCATATGCCATAAACTTCCATTTTTTTCGTATGGGAAAGGATTACATAGGTTGAGTTTATCAAGATTGATGATCACGGAGTCATGGAGGCTGGGCCAGCAGCTGCAAGTACGGTGCTGCGATGGAGAAAAGGTAATAGAAACACATATTCTAAGCGATCTGGGGGTGACTCAGAACCTAAATAGTTAGTTATAGTTAAAGGACCACTATAGTGCCAGGAAAACAAACTCGTTTTCCTGGCACTATATTATTAATAGGTCCGCCCCACCCTCATGGCCCCCCTCCCGCCAGGCTGAAGTGGGAGGAAGGGGTTAAACACTTACCTTTCTCCAGCACCGGGCTCCCTCGGCGCTGGGGACTCTCCTCCTCCTTCTGACGTCATTGGCTGAATGCGCATGCACGGCAAGAGCCGCGTGCACATTCAGCCAGTTTATAGGAAAGCATTCTCAATGCTTTCCTTTGGGCGCTGGCGTCTTCTCACTATGAAAATCACAGTGAGAAGCGCGGAAGCGCCTCTAGTGGCTGCTAATGAGACAGCCACTAGAGGCTGGATTAACCCATATGTAAACATAGCAGTTTCTCTGAAACTGCTATGTTTACAGCAGGCAGGGTTAACCCTAGATGGACCTGGCACCCAGACCACTTCATTAAGCTGAAGTGGTCTGGGTGCCTATAGTGGTCCTTTAAACCCTCTAGTGTCAGGAATGCGTGCTTGCACTGAATATAGTGGCTGAACCCATTTAGCAGTTAGGTCTGCAGAGGTAAGATAGTTTTATGTACATGTCTGCTACAATATTACAAAAGCAGGCCTATAATTGTGTTTACTGGAATGAATACACTATAAATCAGACATAGAAAAGTTCCATTTCATATTTACTAAACATATCTATGCAAAGTGCAAATGCCTTTCTCATATAGTTGTTTAGAAGAACACAGTACATTGGAAGATGCAATAACTTGTTTTAAAGAGTAATATTGACAGGTTGAGTAGGGGAAGTTAAGAAAATTAGAATTTAACCCCTTAAGGACACATGACATGTGTGACATGTCATGATTCCCTTTTATTCCAGAAGTTTGGTCCTTAAGGGGTTAAAGTCAAACAAACAAGATCTCAACAAATCTTAAATACACACAAAAAAAAAATCTACTTTAGATACATTTGGTGGATAAGCGGAATCAATGTTTAAACCTTACAGTGTTAGAGTAAATTCTTTTTTTCTATCATGGGAAAGGTGATTTAAACACGAACACTTTGGTAGTAAATTCGTTGTATTATTATTATTTTTTTTTTTTACAAGTGATATTAAAACAAGTTATCTGATTTTCAATGAGTGTTGTGGGTTGTATTTGTACACAGAGTTAAGAAATAAAATAAATTAGATTCTGATCGTTGACGTAGGGAAAAAAGATTAGAGAGCAGGCTTAGTGTGAGTCAAGATGTGAAAATAGTATGGCCAAAATAGTAAAAAACAAAAAGTTAGCATTTAGTAATTATAAAAAAAACCAGAGTGAGGAAGACAGAATGACCTATAAGATTAGGCAGAAAGAGGCTAAGCAAGTTATAAGAGCTTCCAAATCCCACACAGAAGAGAAAATAGCACAGTCAGTAAAAAAGGGGGACAAAACTTTTTTTAGATACATAAATGAGAAAAGAAAAGTAAAACAAGGATTAGTTAGATTAAAAACAAAAGAAGGAAGGTATGTAGATGAGGATAAAGGTCTAGCTGACTGCCTCAATGAATATTTTTGTTCGGTATTTACAGATGAAAATGAAGGAAAGGGACCTCTGTTAACAAAAAGGATAAATGAGTCATTTATTACACGTGAGTTTACAGAGGAAGAGGTTCTATTTCAACTGTCAAAAGTAAAGACAAATAAGTCAATGGGACCTGATGGAATACACCCAAAGCTATTAAAAGAGCTTAGTGGTGTACTAGCAAAACCATTAACAGATTTATTTAACCAATCATTGAAAACAGGAGTAGTCCCAGAAGATTGGAAGTTAGCGAATGTTGTGCCCATTCACAAGAAAGGTAATAGGGAGGAGTCGGGCAACTATAGGCCAGTAAGCCTTACTTCAGTAGTGGGGAAAGTGATGGAAACCATGTTAAAGGATAGGATTGTTGAACATCTAAAAACACATGGATTTCAAGACCAGAGACAACATGGGTTTACTTCAGGGAGATCATGCCAAACTAATCTTATTGATTTTTTTGATTGGGTAACTAAAATTATAGATCAGGGTGGTGCAGTAGACATTGCTTACTTAGATTTCAGTAAGGCTTTTGACACGGTTGCACATAGAAGGCTTATCAATAAACTACAATCTTTGAGTTTGGATTCGAATATTGTTGAATGGGTAAGGCAGTGGCTGAGTGACAGGCAACAGAGGGTTGTAGTCAATGGAGTATATTCGAAGCTTGGGCTTGTCACCAGTGGGGTACCTCAGGGATCTGTACTTGGACCCATTCTCTTTAATATTTTTATTAGTGATATTGCAGAAGGTCTTGATGGTAAGGTGTGTCTTTTTGCGGATGATACTAAGATATGTAACAGGGTTGATGTTCCAGGAGGGATAAGCCAAATGGAAAATGATTTAGGTAAACTAGAAAAATGGTCAGAGTTGTGGCAACTGACATTTAATGTGGATAAGTGCAAGATAATGCATCTTGGACGTAAAAACCCAAGGGTAGAGTACAAAATATTTGATAGAGTCCTAACCTCAACATCTGAGGAAAGGGATTTAGGGGTGATTATTTCTGATGACTTAAAGGTAGGCAGACAATGTAATAGAGCAGCAGGAAATGCTAGCAGAATGCTTGGTTGTATAGGGAGAGGTATTAGCAGTAGAAAGAGGGAAGTGCTCATGCCATTGTACAGAACACTGGTGAGACCTCACTTGGAGTACTGTACACAGTACTGGAGACCCTATCTTCAGAAGGATATTGATACCTTAGAGAGAGTTCAAAGAAGGGCTACTAAACTGGTTCATGGATTGCAGGATAAAACTTACCAGGAAAGGTTGAAGGATCTTAACATGTATAGCTTGGAGGAAAGACGAGACAGGGGGGATATGATAGAAACATTTAAATACATAAAGGGAATCAACACAGTAAAGGAGGAGACTATATTTAAAAGAAGAAAAACTACCACAACAAGAGGACATAGTCTTAAATTAGAGGGACAAAGGTTTAAAAATAATACCAGGAAGTATTACTTTACTGAGAGGGTAGTGGATGCATGGAATAGCCTTCCAGCTGAAGTGGTAGAGGTTAACACAGTAAAGGAGTTTAAGCATGCGTGGGATAGGCATAAGGCTATCCTAACTATAAGATAAGGCCAGGGACTAATGAAAGTATTTAGAAAACTGGGCAGACTAGATGGGCCGAATGGTTCTTATCTGCCGTCACATTCTATGTTTCTATGTTTCTATGTTTCTATGTAAACCTGGAGAGCAGAAGGAAGAATGATTAAACAAGAGGTAGGAGGAAAGAAGATAAGAATCTGGGTGGAATGATGGGAGAAGTAAGAGGTAGATATTATTCTAGTTAAATCCAGTGCAGTACAAATGTTTCAAGATAATTGTGGAATCAAAAACATCAGTCTAGAACCGATTATTAAAGTCTAAGGGCATTTCAATTAAACCTTCATTGACAGATCTTCAAAAAAATGTTTTATAAGTCTTACTTGGCATAGAAATTGGGAGCAGGACTTCAAATAATTTCTATAATCAGAGCGTACGTGCGGCAATTATCGACTGCTTAACATCAAGTTCTGCTACAGGTATAACTGCCTTCCTACCAACCTCAGAACATGGGAATACGATCTAGGCATTCCTGATTTAACTGGACAGCAGGTAGCTGTGAAACCACCAGTGATTCTAGAATAAGAACTACAATTAAGGGGCGGGGACGGACCGCCATGCTGGCAGGTCGCATGTCTGCTGAGCTCCTGGCAGTTTTTACCTATTCTGCCCTAATGAAGGGCAAACAAGAACAATTTCATGACAAAAAAGCTACCAGAAGTAACACAGCGACCGACTGCGTGACCGGAGGGGCTCCGGTCTGGACACTGTGAAGCCCTGCTGGAGGATAGTGCACCCGGAGCTTGCGGCCTACTGAAGTGAGGGGTGGGGTGGACAGCCACCGCCCTTACCTACTTACCTACTTACCAACTGTCTGATGCAGCTCCGAGATGGACCGTCTCGCCGGCCCCGTTTCCTCCCCCTTTGGACCAGTGGGGGTTATTCTGGTCCCCACCAAGGTGCGGATCCGCTCACCCAAGCAGGAAATGGCAGTTCCCGTTAAGCTGACTCCTGGCAACTTAACGAGCACTAAGATGGCCGCCGGCAGGACGGCTAAAGGCTCCCAAGCTTTCACGAAGTGGGCCTCACAGGAGGAGCAGAGGAATAAGCTCTCTGACCACATATGGCTACAACTCTGGTCTCAGACCCAACGACGAAAGCAGAAGCCCGCAGCAACGCCCCAGCCTGGCCCCCTAAGACCCGCCAGCTGCAACTCTGATGCAGCCGTGATGCACATGAAGCAAAGACAAACACCTCAGAAGATGCTTAGAAGCAGTCAGCTCTGCCCTGCTACGGAACACTACCCACCTGGGCCAAGGTCCATAATGGGACAATTCCCTGCAGGAAACCCACATCCAAAAGCTGTCCACAGCTACCTCTAGGAGGAGAAGCAGTCTGTCAGACGACCACGAAGCAAAGCCCTGACCGCAGCACAAAACGGGACATGGGAGTCTGGGGCGCTGGACTTTACTACAGCAGGGGCGGGTGGGGTGCGAAACTACGAGGCCTTAGCTCTTATTTTAGTCGATACAGTGCAATATGTGAGACGGGCATAGGTTAAAAATGTGATACCTTACATGTATAGCTCCCGTATCCACGTTTCTCATTTGTCTTGGGGCAAATAATAGCGCCAGGTGGTACTTACACTAATCTTGTAAAGCATGATGATAGCACTTATACACAGTTCAACACTAGCCTGTAACCCAGCATTAGAATCTCTGACCAAGCTTGTCTCTAGCATAACTATATACTTATAGTCAAAGCTACACTGTGAAACCTGCTTATGTTATTATGTTATTATAATATTGTGCCTGATAACCAAATGCCCCACATGTTACGCGAGGGAAATGCTTGAGGAATGCTTTTGGGTCACTTCGAGCCTGCATGTACCAATTCTATGTACTGCAAAAATAAAAAATTTTAAAAAATTTTTAAAAAAATAACTACAATTAAACCTTCTTTAGGCTGGTGTTTTTCTGCCAAAGGTTTAAAAAAAAAACTGAGAACAGGTGGACCAACATTAGAATTTCAATGAACCATCATATCACATTATGTAGACACAATGTAGACACATTTTACATTAAAAGAAGCACAGTCAGTAGCTTGTGTAGCCTGAGGTTTCCTAAAAAGAAATGGATTCATCCTGTTGGCTCGTAGCAGAACATACAATCAGGGACCTGCTCATCTACAGATTCGATCTGAATGGTAACGGAGTGAAAGGGAAAGCTGTCAAAAACACTCTGGGTAACTTCCTTCAGAATTCTTTTGGAATCATTTAGATTTTCTGAAAATGAATAAAAATAAAAATCAATGCAGGTAGAAACAACAAAACATAAAAATACAAATGCGTATAATCTGAATTTAGTTCATTGAGGCCTACCTAGTCGCTGGACTGTCTCTCTGTCTCTCTCTCTCTCTCTCTCTCTCTCTCTCTCTTATAACAACTTTAATGTTGTAAATGTTCCAAAATACTTTCTTTTGTAATCCACCAGGAGAATCAAACAAACCAAGAAATCAGTCTCTTAGTTTTAGTAGTACAATAAAATATTAAAAAGCAAAGGGTCTCAGAGGAGCAAGGTTATTAGTCTCTTTTTCGTTAAAAAAAATAGCAGTACGAAAGCAATATTTCATTGTACTTCAAACATTAATGTGAGATGAATAAATGTAACTGTGCAAGTTAGTTGTTGCTTTATCTCTGATAAATTTCACATTTAAACCTGGAAGGATCTCGATGAGTCACTTTTCCTCAGGTGTGAAATCTGGCTCTCACATCAGTCCATCAATGGCTCACAATACAGAGATTACCAAATTCAGAGACTGGCATATGAATAAACCAGAGACTGCGTTTTAAAGGACCTAAGCAACCAAAACATAACCGAAACAGCCCACTGTAACAGATATGGTACCAGGTGTCCTGCTCTGCACTATTCACATTGATTATGTCCATCTTTGGATGGAAGTCATTTGTTGACAGCATCAGCTGACGTTCCCAGCCAAGGAACTCCATCCTAACTTGACCAAAATTGATATTTTTTAAGGAAGTGGAACACTTTAGCAATATTTATGAAAAGCAGTGGAATTTCAGGTACCCAGGAGACTTATGTAAGAGTCAAACCATTAGAAAACTCTTTGACTTTTAGCAGTAGGACAGCACCAAGGCACTCCAGACACCATACTCACTACAAAGGCATTCTAAAGATATGCAAAGCATCATGGTAGCTGTAGTTCTACAACATCTGGAGATCTACTTATTGGGCACCTCTGCTCTAGGAAATGTATTTTAATAGTTTAAGGATAAAGAAACAATTGTTAATGGATGTTTTTCATAGTTGGTTTTGCAGTTGGTTCTGAACATATGAATATAATAACACTGACAACGAAATTCATGGTTGTCAGTTCTTGTATTTAAAGGACCGATAAAGTCACCCAGACCACTTCATCTCAATTAAGTGGTCTGGGTGTAGTGGTCCTGTCATTTTACCCTTGAAATTTAAAACATTGCATTTTTGTGAAACCTGAAATATTTACATTGCAGGATTAAATATACCTCTAGCAGCAGTATTTCTGACAGCGCCCTCTCTTCCAGATTTAAATAATACTCGGCCCAGGAATCACATGCTGCTGATAGCAGCATTTGATTGGAGGAGTGCGGCAATTGCCTGTGCAATTTATTTCCAATCCATTGCCGGTGGCTGCAACAGATAAATTCTACCGTAGGAAATTAGATAAGTTATTTTTTTAATCTTTCTTTTTTTTTTTTTTTTTTTTTTTTTAGACCAAAGGGGGATGGACAAATGGTGGTGAACATTAGGAAACCTATAGTCCTGAAAAACAATTGTTATTTCGGGACTATAGTTTCCCCTTAAATAATAATCAGTAATATATATTAAAGGACAACTATAGGCACCCAGACCACTTCAGCTCAATGAATTGGTCTGGGTGCCAGGTCCATCTAGGGTTAAGCCTGCAGCTGTAAACATAGCAGTTTCAGAGAAACTGCTATGTTTACCTATGGGTTAATCCAGTGAGAAGACGCTGACGTCCATAGGAAAGCATTGAGAATTACTTTCCAATGGGCGGTTTGAATGCGCGCATGGCTCTTGCCGCGCATTCGGCGGTTGACGTTGAAAGAGGGAAGAGAGTCCCCAGTGCTGAAGAAAGGTAAGTGATTAACCCCTTTCTCCCCCTTCAGCCCTGCGGGAGTGGGACCCTGAGGGTGGGGGGTCCTAAACACCCTATAGATCCAGGAAAACAAGTTTGTTTTCCTCGCACTATAGTGGTCCTTTAATGCACAATATTTAGATTCACAGTATTTATGGTTTACCTTAGTGATGTCCCGAACGGTTCGCTGGTGAATAGTTCCCGGCGAACATAGATGTTCGCGTTCGCCACCGTGGGCGAACACATGCGATGTTCGGTTCGCCCCTTATTCTTTATCATTGAGTAAACTTTGACCCTGTACCTCACAGTCAGCAGACACATTCCAGCCAATCAGCAGCACACCCTCCCTAGCAGACCCTCCCACCTACTGGACAGCATCCATTTTAGATTCATTCAGAAGCTGCAACCATTTTATTTTATTTTTTCAATTTATTATTACTTTTTTTTTCAGTGCATATAAATATTACAAGTAGGTACTCCCCCCAGACACTCTGTATTACTGAAGATACTCCCCTCAGACACTCTGTGTTACTGCACATACTCCCTCCAGACACCCTGTATTACTGCAGATACTCCCCCAGACACTCTGTGTTACTGCAGATACTCCCTCCAGACACTCTGTATTACTGCAGATACTCCCTCCAGACACTCTGTATTACTGCAGATACTCCCTCCAGACACCCTGTGTTACTGCAGATACTCCCCCCAGACACTCTGTGTTACTGCAGATACTCCCTCCAGACACTCTGTATTACTGCAGATACTCCCTCCAGACACTCTGTATTACTGCAGATACTCCCTCCAGACACTCTGTATTACTGCAGATACTCCCTCCAGACACTCTGTGTTACTGCAGATACTCCCTCCAGACACTCTGTGTTACTGCAGATACTCCCTCCAGACACTCTGTGTTACTGCAGATACTCCATCCAGACACTCTGTATTACTGCAGATACTCCCTCCAGACACCCTGTGTTACTGCAGATACTCCCTCCAGACACTCTGTGTTACTGCAGATACTCCCTCCAGACACTCTGTGTTACTGCAGATACTCCCTCCAGACACTCTGTGTTACTGCAGATACTCCATCCAGACACTCTGTATTACTGCAGATACTCCCTCCAGACACCCTGTGTTACTGCAGATACTCCCTCCAGACACCCTGTGTTACTGCAGATACTCCCTCCAGACACTCTGTATTACTGCAGATACTCCCCCCAGACACTGACACAGAGCAGAATAGGGACTGTTCCCCCTACATAGGGTCACTTGGCAGATATGGATTGACACCTATCCTAAGGAACACTGATACACACTGGCACAGAGCAGAACAGGGACTGTTCCCCCTACATAGGGTCACTTGGCAGATATGGATTGACACCTAACCTAAGGATCCCTGATACACACTGACACAGAGCAGAATAGGGACTGTTCCCCCTACATAGGGTCACTTGGCAGATAGGGTCTCTGAGGACAGGTGTCAATCCATATGTCAAGGTGTCAATATGTTTTATGTCAGGTGTCAATCCATATCCATTGTGATTTAGGAATGTTAGGTGATTTATGCCCTTTATGGATTAAAACCAGACTCTGCATCAACTGTGTAATTTTCCATGGGAGTTTTGCCATGGATCCCTCTCCGGCATGCCACAGTCCAGGTGTTAGTCCCCTTGAAACAACTTTTCCATCACTATTGTGGCCAGAAAGAGTCCCTGTGGGTTTTAAAATTCGCCTGCCCATTGAAGTCTATGGCGTTTGCGAACCGAAAATTTTGTGTTCGCGACATCCACTAGTTTACCTTGGTATTTAATAATAGTCAGTACTTAGTTTAGTGTTTTTGTATTTTGGAAGTTTAAACTGATTTTTATGTGTTGTCCTTAGAAAATAAAATGTATAATGTGTTTGTTTAGATTGCATTATCTTATTAATTCCATTAGGAATGTCATGGTTATTCATTAAATCTAACAAAAGGAACTGGACGCATTGCTACAGATTGCAATACTATGCACCAAATAGCATGACGCCTACAAACACGTATTTTAATACCGTATTTATTTCTATTAAATAAAAATATATGGTAAATAAATATCCTATTAAGAAAAATATAATCACTGGTGATATATTATTTCACATACAGAATATTTAAGTATTTTTAGAAGATTAGATACTTTGTTTGTTATATATATTAGTATCACTGTCAACTTGTAAGTACTGGCGTCACATATTTTACCGGTTACCAATTATATATGTTACAGTCACAGTGTCGAAAGGACAGAGCTTTCGGTAATATCACTGTACCCCTAGCACGTAGTTGGACTGTTCAGTTCCTTTTTAGTGTGCTTAATGTACTTTCTTTCACCATTGACACACTGTGCATTGTTACAGCTGGAAGGGTTGCCTTTTCAGACTCCATAAAGCCTCTTATATACAGTGACTATGAGCGATTGCTTGCCTGCAATTTTTTTCTTGCAGTGAAAAATGGGTCATTCAAAGCCTTGGTCATTGTATTTTCTGATAGCAAAATCTCAGAGTTAAGCAGCTGGTCACACCACAGAAGCATATTTTGCTGGAGGCCGGTGTGTGATGGAATGACAGGTACGCTTTCATTTGAAAGAATATATACCGGTCTTTAGTCTTCAACAATTGAACTTTTGTTCCGTACGCACACATACGTTTACTGACCTGTAGCAACATGAACTGAAAGGATGATTTGGTTCATTGTCAAAGCCCAAAGGTGAAGGCTATGGACCGATTTAACTCCGTCTACTGCTAAAATGTTCTGTTTCACAGCGCTATAATTAATACCTCGTGGAGTACCTGCAAAAAATAATGATATGCTTTAACTAGACATTTAATTTAAGCAGCAACGGAAAGAAAAAAACGAGAAGTGGTACTCTGCCCTCAGCAATAATTTGATGTTCACAAAACGTTTGGTGAAAACTCGAGTTGCAGAAGCTACATTGTAACTGCAGTGTGTTTTAACATGTTCATCAGTTGTGTTTTATGCTAACTGAATATTTTACGGCATTAAAGCCTCTTCTACCAATCTGTACATTGGTTTTATTATCTGCCTACTGACAAAGGGGAATGAAAAAAAATGAATGTCTATTCAGCAGTCTCATTTTTTTTTTATATTTGACACCCGCAGGTTAGATCTCATTATAATTTAAAGCTTTTGAATAGTTGAGAATTGTTTGTGCGTTCTATAAAAAGAAACATGTAACAGGGACATTTGCAATAAAACAAAAAAAAATGAAAAAGGCTGATTTACATTTATTTATTGTGTTTTTGATACTTTCTCTGATATCTTTGGTCTATCAAGCACACGCATTAATTTTAACATAAAAACAATATTTGGTGAATGTGCCGGGGCTATGAATGGGCAAATGAGTAAAGACCACATCAGAGAAAAAAAGAGTTTTCATTGAGCATTAAATACAGCGTTTTTTGTTCCACTATATTTACAGCTGTGGTTTTAGTATATATTTTGTAATTCAGATTTATTTTTTTCCCTCTATAATTTGTTGTTTAGAAAATTATCCATAGTGCGGTGTGGGGAGACTTATCAAGGCAGACAGGTGCTATATTAGGTGCAAAGTGCTAAATGTCTAGATGCATTCTGTTGGTTTGCATTGTGATTGCTCCTTATTTCACACTTTGTCCCAGAATAACACCTGTTTAAGCATTGATAAATATCCTCTGTGGTCTCTATGTACTAAATAGTGAATTGCAGTAACATAACTTTTTACATACTGAGACTTTTTCTAAAACCCATGGAAATATATACAAAGATTTAGAATTCCTGCTACATACCTTTATGAAAAATTAGAGGTAGAGGTGATGGTGGCGCAGTTGATTTGGAGACAGACAGACACATGAGTAGCAACACTTGAGGGAGGAAAGACCAGAAGTTCTGTTCTGGACAGGTTGAGTTTAAGGAAGTGAGCAGCCATCCAGTTGGAAATCGCAGAGAGGCAGTCAGAGACACGAGTCAAGATGGGTGGAGAGAGATCAGGAGAGGACAGGTAGGTTTGCATATATATGATAATGGAAGCCAAAGGAGCTGCTGAGTTTACCAAGGGAGGCAGTATACATGGAGAACAGTATGGGACCAAGGACAGAACCTTGGGGAACACCAACAGAGAGGGGTTGGGGAGGAGAGGCAGCACCAGAGAAAGAAACACTGAAAAAGCGCTGGAAGAGGTAGGAGGAGAACCAGGAGAGAGCAGTATCCCATAGACCAAGATTATGGAGAAGGAGAAGAAACTGTTGATGATCAACAGTGTCAAAGGCAGCAGAAAGATCAAGGAGAATTAGGATAGAGTAATGGCCGCGAGATTTAGCAGCGATTAAATTGTTGGATACTTTGGTCACAGCTGTTTCAACAGAGTGACCACCGCGGAATCCAGACTGAAGCGGGTCAAGCAGAGAGTTGGATTTGAGGAAGTCTGTCATTCTTGCATACACAACTCTCTCAAGGATCTTGGGGGCAAACGGCAGTAGCGATATAGGGCAGTAGTTGAATGGGGAGTTGGGTTCAAGGTTGGGCTTTTTCAGAATCGGCGTTATGGTTGCATGCTTGAAGGAAATGTGCGGGAGGAAAGGGAGAAATTGAAAATTTTCTTTAGTGAGAGGAAGAGAGGGAGACCGGGTGCAGATGAGATATGAGGGAATAGGATTGAGGGAACAGGTGGTGGGGTGGGAGGACTGGAGCAGAGCAGAAACCTCTTTCCTTGTAGTAGGTGCAAATGAGCATAGAACAGTGGAGTGAGTTTGGTTGGGTGATGTATTGGAAGGGGAGCGAGAGAGGTTAGACATATCTTCTCTGATTGCACAAATCTTTTCAGTGAAGTGAGTTGCAACTTGGTTCACCCAGGTTGCATATTATGGTCTAACAGTACTAAATAATATATGCTTTGACTTATACCCTTGTGGGGTTAAAAGGACATTCTGGACACCAGTGCATACATTTGATAAGGAAGTATTTTTCTGGAGTAAGAGGGTGTGGCTTAATAGGCAGGCTTATAGGTCAGCATTCTGCAAAATTTCTTTTTTCTTTTTTTTATGCAAAAACTATAAAGATTTGAGCATGCAAAAATACAGCATAATAATGAGGCCAAAACCTATCAATTAAAGTTTTATTGGTGCATGGAGTGTCCATTGATTATATGTTTATGTGCTATGTGGCAGGAAGAGGTCATTTTGTATTTATTAAAAGAGTGAGAACTGGCTGCAGTAGGTGGCGTTACATGCAAATAGCCTTTTTAGAATAATAGTTGTACAGATTTTTCCTTTAAAATAGATAGTCCACTCGATAGCAATCAAGGTGGTTGGACAGACCATTGATTCATCCATTGCAGAAATGATAACACAATTAAATAATTTAACAACCATTTTTTAAAGTATCCAGTGGGTCATGGAGTGCACAGAGAGCATTAGATTGTTTAGAGTCAAAAAATGTTTCAGACACTCCAAAGTATAAATAGGCAAATTTATTGGACTCAAGTGTCCAGCAATGTTTCGACCAAAAAAACAAAACATCTTCTTCAAGCTAAAAAATACCTTTTCTGGTCGAAACGTTTCTGGTCGAAACGTTGCTGGACACTTGAGTCCAATAAAGTTGCCTATTTATACTTTGTAGTGCCTGGAACTTTTTCGACTACTAATTACATTTAGAGGCTTGGTGCTGGCCTCTGGTTTGGCTGCACCTAAGTTTATGGATTTGAAAGAGTGCAGTTCTTGGTTTGGTTTTAGCATCGGATTTTTGTCACGTTACTATAGCAATGAAATAATTTAGTAAACCCAATAGTTCAGTGGTATTAGTAATACTCGCCTTCCATTAAGACAATTAAAACATCTCTTAACACTGTGAAGGTAGTGGCCAGAACAAAAATGGAAAATATGAAGGTACAGATTGAATCTGCTATCTTGTACTGTGGCTGAAAGAATAAAAAAAAAACAATATGTAAGATTAGAACATTTACATTAAAGGTAGAAGAACAAATATGTATTATAGGGCTTAATAAGCCAATGTTTATCTAATGGGGGGAAAGTGTGAGAAAATTCTTGTACTGAGAAAGAAAAAAACAAAATTTAAAATTCTAATCACATAAGGTTATTAAACTGAGGAATACTGGGAATCACTAAGGAATTGAACATATTTGACTAAAGTAATGGTTAGGAAAATAGTAAAACATTGATCCACTTATGTTATTTTGGCCTAAGAGTTCCAATTCCTGGATTACGTCCTAAAAATATCCAGTTCAGTGCATAACCCGGAAACTGTTACATTAAGATTTCTCAATATGTAGATAATACGGAGGAAAAGTCAGAGAATAAGTGTTATTCTTGTTATCGGTGCACTAATTATTGTAATTAATGAACGTCAGTTAATTAACTTGACTACCTCTTGTCTATAAATTTTAACGCACTGTGAAATATGCTAGGGCTATATAAATACAAATAATAATAATAATAATAATCTGATCAGCTATGTTACAAAATGGTCCCTTTAGAGCAGGGGTGGGGAACCTTCGGCCTTCCAGATGTTGTGGACTACATCTCCAATAATGCTCTTACAGCCATCATGCTGGCAAAGCATCAAGGGAAATGTAGTCCAAAACATCTGGAGGGCCGAAGGCTCCCCACCCCGGCTTTAGAGGACCAGTTTAAGAGATTACCACCATACATTTTTATACTTGCTTATGTAAAAGTTGTTAGAAATCAGATGTCCTGGAGCTGTTGTATATCCCAATGTAGGTGATAGTATATGATATAAGGGATTGTCAGATGTTACCTTAAAATATATTATAAGTGCACTGGTTAGCACGCTGATGCTCTGGAACAGATCCCCGATGACATGGATAAAGGCTGCCCGTATGCTTGCGTTAGTCTGAGGCTCATTTTCAGACACCATGTGCTCATGTTGACCTCCTGTGTGACTGTGGCCATGCCCTTTCTGATGCAAAATCAAAGCTAGTCTGTAAATCCACAGTAAAGGTACAGTGAGTGATTACTTTGCTCTCATGATCTCATTTTTAGAATTCAAAGGCAAGATATCATCCAGTGTGAGATATAGAGCTCAGGTACTACAGGGTCATTCTTGACCAAGCTTGCCCTGTCGGTATGTGTTACAATGCAACAGAGGGGGCAGGGCTGCAAGGAGGCTAGTTTGGGGCCAGACACACTGGGATCGAGAGGAAACATTTGTAGTGCGCACAGCAGGACTGCAGGAGGGAGACTCAGACAGAGGATTAGTGTATCTATGTGTGTGTCAGTGTGTGTATCTGTGCATGTGTGTTAGTGGCTCTGTATGCATGTGTGTCTATGTATCTTTATTTCTGTTTATCGCCTGGAGTGCATTCCTGTGTGTATGTGTAAGTGGGTGCCTTTATGTGTCAGTGCTTGTGTGTTTCTGTGAGTGCGTGGCAATGTGCATTTGTGTATGTATTTGTGTGTGTATGTTAATATACACAATATTACACATGTAAACAATCCTGCATTCAAACACCAACACTATACACAAACATATAACTGCATTCAAACTCCAATACTGTACAAAAAACCTGCCCTGCAATCAAATGCTAATACTACACACAAACACTCCCCTGCGTGCAAACACTACATATACACTCCAGTGTTCAAACACTAACCCTATCCATACACACACCCTTGCATTCAAATAACACTATACACAAATATACATCTACCTTCAAGCATCGGCAGTATACACAAATACAAAAACATTTACACATATTCCAAACAGAAAAAAAATACACCTTCATTCACACACAGGCACTGCACTCAAATTCAACCCTGCAAGGATGGCAAATAGTAGATCCACCACTCACAAAGCAGTGTGGGAGTTGTACGTCAGTTGAGGATCTACCTTTTGGCCATTCCTGCTCAGTAGATGGTCCAAAAATCACCATGGCCAATAGGCTGAAATGTATTAGTAATATTAGTAATAATTAGTAATTTATTAGTAATTATCTTGAATAAATATCTTAAAAACTACTCACACAAGATATTTTTGCATTGTACTCATTAGTAGATGTGCAGAGAGGTAGGGATGGGGGCATATCTACTAAACTTAAATAGTAGCGACTGGGCAGCCATTGCTGTCCAGTCTCTAGAAAGGCTCCATCCCCATGTAGAATGGTGGGGGGACTGTTCATGACCCTACCCTTGGGCATCAAGTGGGGGCATTTAATATAATTAAAGGAACATGCATTTCTTGACCAGGTTTTTTTGAAACCAGCAAGCAAACACTTTTGTATAAATCTACAAATTAAAATAAAGTAAGACACTTTGGTCCATGTTTAGGGGCTTGGGTGGGTACTGTTCATGACCCTACCCTTGGGCATCAAGTGGGGGCCTTTAATATAATTAAAGGAACATACATTTCTTGACCAGGTTTTTTTGAAACCAGCAAGCAAACACTTTTATATAAATCTACAAATTAAAATAAAGTAAGACACTTTGGTCCATGTTTAGGGGCTTGGGTGGATTATTATATTTAGAGCCTATGGATGGGGCTGGGACACACACTAAATCTACCCTTGTATTATAATTATAGTTACCACCCGTCACCCATGGGTGGGAGCTATAGGAGATACTAGTCCCCCCCTGTTTAATAATTTAATAATAAGATGTTGCCCCATCTGCTGGCAACAGAAGGGGGCATTATGTGTTCACCCCTTTATTTTTGTTATTTTTTTTAAGTGTTTTATTTATATATATATGAACTCCACAGTGGGGGCACAGTGGGTAAACAGTGATCCGTATGAATTATATTTTAATAGCAGAGATATCATAAATTACAGAGATTTTCGAGGCTATGGAGAAAGCAATGTGTTTTAGTAATGAATTTATGAAATTGAATCCACTCTACATACGCAGGAGGACATGATGCATTGGGATAAGAATTCCAGGGAATACGCCCCACTCAAGTCAAATACCATTCTGGAATCCCAGGGAACACACTCTACACTCCACACAGCGCTAATCAACTATTACACAAGGGAAGGAAACAAGAGTTTGGAGAGCAGAGAATTGAAAAATGAAATTCTTATGAATTTATGGAGCTGCTTACATATGACTTACATTAAATTAGCCACTAAGGCGCACACTGAGGTTATGAGCATCACTGTCCCATCTATGGTGTAGTCTGGGTGTAGTATTCTCTCAGAAGCCAAGTATAATAATACTCCGGTTACCACCCAAATCGTTATCATAGACATCAAAGCACCAACCATTTCTAGCAATTAAAACAAAGAGTGTTATTTACTTTCACTATATTCAAAGACAGCAAGGAGATGATGTACATACAGACAAATGGATGGATGGATGGATGGATGGACAGAGGGAGAGACAGACAGAACAAAAATGTAAACAATCAACCAAACAATAATATATAAATCTTTAGCTTCCATGGATAGGTACATATAGAGTAAGAGGGAGAGAGAGAATTGAGGGTCAACTAGCCAGAAACGTACCAGCTGCTACTGAATGCTGGCAAACCCTAAACCACCCTTCGCCACTCCAGATGTTGTGGTCTTCATCTCCTGTGATGCTTTGCCAGCTGTAAGAATTATGGGAGATGTAGTCCACAACACTTGGCATGTTGAAGGTTGCCTTAAACCTCAGACCTCCAAGCATAAGTCCTCTCTAACCCTAATAAGGCCCTAAGCTCACCGTACCTCCCCAGCACCAAACTTAAATGTATCCCTACCATGGTGTTATTTTAAAGAGAAGTTACCAAAACATGTGATGAGATACTTAATAAATTGATACATTTGACAAATACAATGACACAACACTACTTACTAGCTCCTATTGTTTCCGCATTAAATTTCTATGTTTTGTATAAAAAAAAAAAAAAAAACATAATATGTTACCTGCTCTGAACCATCCAAAAGTGAGTCGTTTTGTGGCAGGCTTGGACGATAGCCAGAGAGAACAAAGGCTGATTAGAAAGCTAGACAGATCCACTAAAAGGTGGGCTGCGTCTGTTACTACAGCAAGGCTTCCGGCAATATAACCACCTGAAACCGAAATCAAGAAATCACAGAAAATACAGAAACATACTGAAATATCGCCTTAAAAAAAAGAGAACTTAAAGGGCCAGCAAAGACTGGCGGTGGGTAATCACTAGGTTACAAACATCGCTATTGCTTTAAAAGCCTATATGCCAGTTCCTAAATGTCTATGATATTGTTACGTTGTTTATCCATTAAACTAAATAATGGGGAGCTGACAAGGGACTTGTACCTTTTTTTTTTATTATTATCAAAATAGTCACATGGAAAATGTTCTCCATAATAGGTATATAGGTCTGCTATTTCTAAAATGTAATTTTCTAATTTTCTTAAATTTGTGACTAAACCTAAAATGCATATATTCATAAACAACTTTTTTTAAATGAATATATATATATATATATACATATATATATATATATATATATATATATATATATATCATAATAAAGAATATTTTTAATAGCAACTATTACAGCGGAACCATGAAGAATTGTTAATAAAAATGTGAATTGAAAAATTAGTGACAAGATAAAAAAGCGTGTTCAACCCCTTAACCCCTTAAGGACACATGACATGTGTGACATGTCATGATTCCCTTTTATTCCAAATGTTTGGTCCTTAAGGGGTTAAGGACACATGACATGTCATGATTCCCTTAACCGTTAGTGTGTGTCTTTTGCTCAAAATCATTCATCTTGTTTTCTAACTATACTAGCATGATTATAACATTTATGAATACATAATTACTCCAGTTTCCTTTTAGGCCTTTCCAGAGAGGAGTGTCTGTGATAGCTCGAGTTCCTCTCCAAAGTTCCTCTGCTGGAATATTGAACAATATTTTCTGAGAAAAGGCAGTGTTTACATTGCTGCCTAGCGACACCTCCAGTGGCCGTCACTCAGACGGCCAGTAGAGGTGCTTCCTGGGTCAGTACTGCACAATGTTGATGTTATGTATCTCTAAGAGGAGATGCTGATTGGCCAGTGGGGAGTGTTCCTCTTATGCGAAAAGCATTGGATTGGCTAAGATTGTAAATTCTGATAATGTCACCCAAGGAGGTGCATCGGGGGTAGGGCCAGCATCTGCGTATCCTCATGGCACTGGAATAAATTAAGTTTTCTATTTATTTAAGGGTGGCAAAGGTGCCAGGTGGGCTAAATAGTTAGTTTAATGCTATAGGGTCAGGAATACACAATTGTATTCCTGACCCTATAGTGCTCCCTTAAGAATCCCCAGAACCACTGTCTGTCTATCCATTGTCATTGTTTTGCAACCTGTTCTACATAAATATACACTTCTGCAGTAAGATAAATTGCTTGTTTGTTGGATTGTCCACGACTATAGCAGAAAATATTTGTTCATATAAATAATATACTGTTTGACAAGTAATGGAACCTCAAATCAGTGATATCATACGATAATTTTAAATGCTGTGATTATCCACCTATATTTTGCCTAATATATGATTTTCCTTTCCACTAACAGCTGTTTCGTTGTAGGACTTCCTGAGATATTATTAACATGCCAGTTATTCTCCTATTCTCCACTATAAACATAAGGACACTTTATATTGATTATAGCTTTGAACTCCGCTATCTAGATTGTTCTTATTATCCAAACGGGCTCTTTTCATTTCTGATAGATTCGGAAGCCAGCGTAGATACTTCCCTTTATGTGGTATAGTAAACATTAAACATTTAATCCACTCCTTACTCGCACAATTCAATAGAAACACAATTGTGGGTTTGAAAGAACTGCAAATCATACAATAGGATTATTTTCACCCGTAAAGAAGAAACCAGCATCTCCTTCACGGATCAGATTTAACCTTGTCCTCTTTGAGCAAATCAAACACTGTTTGAATAGATAAGATCACAAACCTTCACTATTCATCAACTGGTGTAGATTGCTAAGTAATCATCGCACAAGCCCTGTTTGTTAGCTTTTGTTATATAATTAATGTATAACGTAGTCCACAAAAACATTTAATATAAAAATAGAATGCATCATTATTTTACATTAAAGGAACACTATAACCATAAACATTACAGCGCTCTGTAGTGGTTATGGTGCCAGGATTGACTTGTGCCCCTCACACCCCACATTTGTAAGTAGACAAACCATTTTATAATCAAGGGCTGCTCCCCTCGTCCTCTCAACAGCCAGGAGAGCCTTTCTGAGCTTCTGTTAGCCATCCAGAACTACACCCTTCAGCACTGGCTGCTAGTTGATTGCTCTCAGTCAATAAGATAAGCCCTTCGAGCTGCCTTCAGTATTTATGTACGTGGTGAGGGGCTGTTTGTAGTGTTATGAATGCATGTTATTTAAGGTATTGTGTCTGTAAGGTTTGCTGTCTATGATTTTAACTGTGTACTCGGATGTATTAGAGGAGTTGTCGGTGGTGTTGTGTGTGTTTATGTGAGCTGTCCGTGTTGTTGAATGTTTGGGGTTGTGTATGTGTGAGCTGTTTGTATGTTGTATGTGGAGACCTTTGCAGTGGTGTTGTGTGCGTGGGGGGTGGGGAGGTGAGCTACAGAATTAAAATTGTTGTAAACTTATTTTTGCTCCCTTCTCTCCTGCCTACATTACTCCAGGGAGGGAGCCATAAACACTCATTTATCCATGGTGGTCTAGTAGTAGAACCTGTTGTCTTTCATAGGCGCAGACCTCTTATTCATCTTACTCCAGTTTGGTGCTTTACCAGTGAGTCTGAGCATTGCAATGGTGCTCCACGGCAATGCTTGAATTACTGTGGAGCTCTGGGTTATGGTGACTGCACCCACTGGAGGTGCAGACCACAGGCTCCCTTGCATTTTGGGACCTAGTGCACCTTGGATACTCTGATTTTTTTCCAACTGGTCCATTTAGGACTAGCAGCCTTGTGTTTCATGCAAAGGCCTTGTGTGCCACGCATATTATAGACAGCCGACCGCTGTTCTAGGTATTTATTAAAATTGCTATCAAATTGTCTTTTACCATACCATTTTAGCAAACTGACATCCAAACGTTAAGATATATAACATTGTAATCGATCTGGAGTAATTCTCCAACGCAGCTATAGTTACAGTTCAGCTATTAATCTCTGATCGCATGCTTTGTTTATTTTAATTGATATTTCAGTTTAGAATCTCAGTATCTCAGTATCTAAATAAATATATGGTATAAATTACATTTGTTTGGAAACGTACCTGCAATTTCTGCGAATATAAAGATGAGACATATAACGGACGCAATATAGAGTTTTTTCTTGGCAAGTTTCTGTTCCTTCTGCCTGGCTTCATAGGCTTTGCTATTATTGTTATGGCAATGGTAGAGGGTGATCGCACAGGGAATCTCTTCCTCTTCTTGTAGTTTCTCCTTACAGAAATTATTCTGTCCTCCACTGGATACAAACATGATGAGAAAAAAAAAAAGGAAAATAATAAAAATCTAGAAAAAACACACGATCAAATAAAGATGCTGTGCAAATATTTCATGAATTTGGACCGAAGACATCCAATACTGATGTTAACAGTTCAGTTTAAAAATGGCAAAAATTTAAATAAAAAAAAAAAGTCAATATAGGTATCACAAAAATTTGGATCTTCTACTAAAATTTCCAAATAAGTATTTCAGAGGAGGAGAAATTGCCCTTTTATCATATATTTATTCATTTCCATTTATTTTTTTTATTGTTCATTTCACAGTGACAAGAACAAACTGTATCAGCAGCAATATGTGACAATACAAGTAGTGTGAAATTTAGCTTTAGCTCTGTGATGGATGGATATTTTACAGTAAAAACAACTCATGGCCATGAGCCCTATAGGGTAGGTTTGAAGTGTAAAGCATCTATTAAAAGAAGAGATCCGTGTCCCGATCAATATATTTTCAAAAATGCTCAACTCCACATGTATGGGGGTAGGTTTATACGTTCATTAAAAAATTAGATTGGTTGTTCCCTGTGACATTGGATGGACGTAGATATGGGGCTCCCATATTGCTAACAATGAATCTCCATGGAGAAAGTTTGACATTTTAATAGAGATGACATAAAGACACAGAAAGCTGATCCTCTAAAGATGGCGATGTACTTAGAGAGGGATAGGCTCTTTGCACCACTACAGGGACACTATAGGCACCCAGACCATTTCAGTTTACTGCTCTGTCACACTTATTCCTGCAATGTAAATCATTGCCGTTTTAGAGAAACAGCGATGTTTACATTGTAGTGGTAAGACAGTCCTCACGTTATGCATGAGGAAATCCAGTATCATTGAGTCAATGGTTTCCTGTGAGGAGGGTATAATGCGCTTGTGGCACAGTAGCCCCCACAACGAATTACGTCGGAGGAGAACTATAGTGCAAGGAACACATCTTTGTATTTATAGTACTATAGTATCCCTTAAGCTGTAATGATTCTGATGCTTAGATTGTCCCTTTAATTAAAATGTATCTGGGTATAATGCAGATTTGTTAATAGTTTACTATTGGATTCATGCTGATAATGTTGTATTTAGATGCTGTTAAGATTTAGGTACACAGATGTTTTTCCTCTTTGTCAGTCAGCTTAATGTATTTGTTCTGGTGTCTTTAGTCAGTCCCTGTAGGCTTTTTGCTGTAAAGACTTTTAGAGAAAAGGCTGTGTTTACATTACAGCCTATGGGATACCTGAAGTGGCCACTCCTCAGATGGCTGCTAGAGGTGCTCCCTGGCGCAGTGCTGCACAGTGACTGCCATCCAGTATCTCCACCCTCTGCATGGAGACACTGAACTTTACTCATAGAGATGCATTGATTCGATGCTGATTTGCGTTTAAATCCTTCCATCCTATTGAAAAGCACTGTGATTGGCTGAGATCATCACTTCTGATTATGTCAGCCTAGGAGGCAGATCAGAGGCAGGGCCAGTACCAGAAGACTGGAATAATGGTAAGATTTTGTTATATTTAGGTGGGAGGAAGTTGGGGCTAGATAATGTTTTAACACTATAGGGTCAGGAATACATGTTTAGATTTCTGACTCTATAGTGTTCCTTTAATTGGGTTAATTACTGCTGACATTTTGACACATGCATTAAAATTTTTAAATCATTTTTTGCCATGAAAATAGATATGAAACATTCCACATCTCGGAAGGCTTTCCAATTCTTACTCCTTCCATGAGCTTGTGTAGGATCTAGGTCAAAATGTGTCAGTACATTAGCCCAATGCAAGTATGGACTGTCATTTTCTATGCTTCCCAGTAAAAATGTGTTTATATTTGTATGGAGAGGTTTTTCTGGCATGGCATAGCATCTGAGATACATCAACTAATAAGTACCATTTTCAAAATGGGATTTTGGCATAAATTTTCCAGAAATAACGTTTTTGTACAATAGATTCTAGTACATCAGCCTAATGGCATTTAATATATTTATTTGCAATCAATTCCTCTTAAATGATTTTCAAGTAAAAGCTATTCTTTGCTGAAGGATGCACAAACTTTTATTCTGATGAAAGAGAATTATTTACATTACCCCATCCGCTTTCTAACATGTGTCTTTATTGAACAGCCCTGTCTGAACTAATTAGCCATTTATTTGCACTCTAATAACTTTCAGCAGTACTTAGTAACTGAATTAGGAATAGACAAAAGCCAGAGTCCTTTGTTAATGCTATACCTGGGCATCTTTCCAACTTCTGATTTAACTCTAGCGAATAAAATATTAAACGCAATCAGAAAACAATGAAAAGCCAATCAGCTTCAATAATTAAAACGTACAATTACTTTAGAGACTTGCAGACTCACTCAGTAATAAATACAGATATACAAGAGAGAGCCATGCAATCTATTAGATATATTTCTTTCATTTACTGGGAAAAAAAACAAATATTTATCAGGGTTATTCGCTAAACTGTGAATTGTCGAAAATTCATCCCAGAATTTCACGATTAGGGCAAAGTAGTTGAGCAGACACATTGCTCACCTGGAGAAATATTCCAGCTTAGCTATTTTTGCCTACAATGTCAAAATGCTGCATGTTTTTTCCAAGCATAATAACATGTTATAGTTTCAATAGGGTATAGAGCTAAAATTTGGTGACGTACATTTGGGGACAAACCCATTTTAAGCTAGGATTCATAGCCTGCGAGCTCTCAGCCAATGAGCGCCATCTAAACAGATTTATCTAATGCGGCTCTCCATTGGCAACAACTATCTACAGGCTATTGGCTTTAGCAATGCATAAAGGGTTACTCCAAAGATGAAGCTAGAATCACATGCTGGATTCAAAGCTCCATCTGACATCCCGACCTCCCTCGCAGATCATAGAGAAGCATTTGATTGGACCGTTCTCCATTTCTCAGAGTGCAGGCACGCTGAGGATGGTAGGGAGGAATGGTATGGAGTGAGAGAGTGGGGGTGGGCAAAGGAGGGAGGGCATTAAAAAGCATTCCTACCACCATGACTACTTCTAAAAGCAAAAGTGAGCATGGTTGTTGGAGCAACCCTTTATACTTAAAATTGCCAGGCTCTCTAATGCCAGCTTAAAGAAAATCTATATATGGCAATTTATATCATAATCTCATAATCTAGTTTACACAAGGCAAAGCCAGGGAAAAAATAATGCTAATAAGGAGAAGAAATAGAACTAGTATAGGTTATTTATCAAAGTGCAAAACGTGAGGCAAACGCCACGGAAACCAGTGGGACCAGCAGTCGCATTCCATTGGTGACTCCTTACCTTTAACATTTTTGCACCACTTTGTAGAGCAGAACATCTTCCCTAATACACAAGTATGTCCCTGCGAGGCCCCTACACTCTGCTGAAGACCTACGTCTATGCTCTGTTCATACTCCCACCACTGATGCTCGCCTTAAAGATTTCTCTAGGGCTGCACCGTTCCTGTGGAACTTCCTTCCCCTCTCTGTTAGACATTTACCCTATCTCCACTCCTTGAAAAAAACATTGGAAACTTACTTCTTTAGGAAAGTGTGTCAATTAAACTGTTACTAACTTCCCCCCCCCCCACACCCTGATTCCTCTCCTACAACTTCCAAGAATAACCAACGAAGCCCTCAGTGAATACTTTTCTAGCAACCCACTTTTCTACCCCACCTTGACCTTATGTGTCACTATACTTCACTCCCTCTAGCATGTAAACTCACTGAGCAGGGCCCTCAACCCCTCTGCTCCCATGCTTCCAACTTGTCTGGTTACAATTACGTGTCTGTTAGTGGCTGAGTGACAGGCAACAGAGGGTTGTAGTCAATGGAGTATATTCAAAGCTTGGGCTTGTCACCAGTGGGGTACCTCAGGGATCTGTACTTGGACCCATTCTCTTTAATATTTTTATTAGTGATATTGCAGAAGGTCTTGATGGCAAGGTATGTCTTTTTGCTGATGATACTAAGATATGTAACAGGGTTGATGTTCCAGGAGGGATAAGCCGAATGGCTAATGATTTAGGTAAACTAGAAAAATGGTCAGAGTTGTGGCAACTGACATTAAATGTGGATAAGTGCAAGATAATGCATCTTGGATGTAAAAACCCAAGGGCAGAGTACAGAATATTTGATAGAGTCCTAACCTCAACATCTGAGGAAAGGGATTTAGGGGTGATTATTTCTGATGACTTAAAGGTAGGCAGAAAATGTAATAGAGCAGCAGGAAATGCTAGCAGAATGCTTGGTTGTATAGGGAGAGGTATTAGCAGTAGAAAGAGGGAAGTGCTCATGCCATTGTACAGAACACTGGTGAGACCTCACTTGGAGTATTGTACGCAGTACTGGAGACCGTATCTTCAGAAGAATATTAATACCTTAGAGAGAGTTCAGAGAAGGGCTACTAAACTGGTTCATGGATTGCAGGATAAAACTTACCAGAAAAGGTTAAATGATCTTAACATGTATAGCTTGGAGGAAAGACGAGACAGGGGGGATATGATAGAAACATTTAAATACATAAAGGGAATCAACACAGTAAAGGAGGAGACTATATTTAAAAGAAGAAAAACTACCACAACATGAGGACATAGTCTTAAATTAGAGGGACAAAGGTTTAAAAATAATATCAGGAAGTATTACTTTACTGAGAGGGTAGTGGATGCATGGAATAGCCTTCCAGCTGAAGTGGTAGAGGTTAACACAGTTAAGCATGCGTGGGATAGGCATAAGGCTATCCTAACTATAAGATAAGGCCAGGGACTAATCAAAGTATTTAGAAAATTGGGCAGACTAGATGGGCCGAATGGTTCTTATCTGCCGTCACATTCTATGTTTCTATGTTTCTATCCATTGTACAGCGCTACAGAATTTGTTGGCACTATATAAGTAATAATAATAATAATACATATCCCCCATAGTTTCATTTCTCTTTTTCACTGTTTGTTTTTTTTCTATACTGACTGCCAGGTACAAAGGGCTGAGCGTATAACACTGATTGACAGGGAACTAACATGGCAGCACCCAGTTGCAGGATAAAGAGGTGTGAATGTTTACATTTTGTTTGCTTTTAAAACCTCACAAATATATATATATATATATTTTAAATTTAGGAATGAGTAAATATAATGTTAAAAGTTTTGGTACTGGTAGTTCCTCTTAATTATCTGAGCGTGGATAAGATATTAGTGCCGGTGACCTCGAGGCCGCTCACCGGCCTAACTGCTGTAACCTGATATGCAAGCTGACTCAAGCCGTCACTGTATACCGAACACGCGCGGTTGCAGAATTTGCCCGATCACGACGCGCACACGTCACCTTCAACGATAGTAGGACCACCCCCCCAATGGAATGAGAGCCAAATGCCCGCAATGGGACACCAATTTCCCTGCCAACACACCCGCTCTGACCCTCCGCAATAAGACCCCCCCACTCTCCCGACTTATGGTAAATGCGACGGACGCCCCATGATGTGGGTCGAGGGAGTGCGGACACCGACCATCTTCCCTAATACACAAGTATGTCCCTGCGAGGCCCCTACACTCTGCTGAAGACCTACGTCTATGCTCTGTTCATACTCCCACCACTGATGCTCGCCTTAAAGATTTCTCTAGGGCTGCACCGTTCCTGTGGAACTTCCTTCCCCTCTCTGTTAGACATTTACCCTATCTCCACTCCTTGAAAAAAACATTGGAAACTTACTTCTTTAGGAAAGTGTGTCAATTAAACTGTTACTAACTTCCCCCCCCCCCCCACACCCTGATTCCTCTCCTACAACTTCCAAGAATAACCAACGAAGCCCTCAGTGAATACTTTTCTAGCAACCCACTTTTCTACCCCACCTTGACCTTATGTGTCACTATACTTCACTCCCTCTAGCATGTAAACTCACTGAGCAGGGCCCTCAACCCCTCTGCTCCCATGCTTCCAACTTGTCTGGTTACAATTACGTGTCTGTTAGTGGCTGAGTGACAGGCAACAGAGGGTTGTAGTCAATGGAGTATATTCAAAGCTTGGGCTTGTCACCAGTGGGGTACCTCAGGGATCTGTACTTGGACCCATTCTCTTTAATATTTTTATTAGTGATATTGCAGAAGGTCTTGATGGCAAGGTATGTCTTTTTGCTGATGATACTAAGATATGTAACAGGGTTGATGTTCCAGGAGGGATAAGCCGAATGGCTAATGATTTAGGTAAACTAGAAAAATGGTCAGAGTTGTGGCAACTGACATTAAATGTGGATAAGTGCAAGATAATGCATCTTGGATGTAAAAACCCAAGGGCAGAGTACAGAATATTTGATAGAGTCCTAACCTCAACATCTGAGGAAAGGGATTTAGGGGTGATTATTTCTGATGACTTAAAGGTAGGCAGAAAATGTAATAGAGCAGCAGGAAATGCTAGCAGAATGCTTGGTTGTATAGGGAGAGGTATTAGCAGTAGAAAGAGGGAAGTGCTCATGCCATTGTACAGAACACTGGTGAGACCTCACTTGGAGTATTGTACGCAGTACTGGAGACCGTATCTTCAGAAGAATATTAATACCTTAGAGAGAGTTCAGAGAAGGGCTACTAAACTGGTTCATGGATTGCAGGATAAAACTTACCAGAAAAGGTTAAATGATCTTAACATGTATAGCTTGGAGGAAAGACGAGACAGGGGGGATATGATAGAAACATTTAAATACATAAAGGGAATCAACACAGTAAAGGAGGAGACTATATTTAAAAGAAGAAAAACTACCACAACATGAGGACATAGTCTTAAATTAGAGGGACAAAGGTTTAAAAATAATATCAGGAAGTATTACTTTACTGAGAGGGTAGTGGATGCATGGAATAGCCTTCCAGCTGAAGTGGTAGAGGTTAACACAGTTAAGCATGCGTGGGATAGGCATAAGGCTATCCTAACTATAAGATAAGGCCAGGGACTAATCAAAGTATTTAGAAAATTGGGCAGACTAGATGGGCCGAATGGTTCTTATCTGCCGTCACATTCTATGTTTCTATGTTTCTATCCATTGTACAGCGCTACAGAATTTGTTGGCACTATATAAGTAATAATAATAATAATACATATCCCCCATAGTTTCATTTCTCTTTTTCACTGTTTGTTTTTTTTCTATACTGACTGCCAGGTACAAAGGGCTGAGCGTATAACACTGATTGACAGGGAACTAACATGGCAGCACCCAGTTGCAGGATAAAGAGGTGTGAATGTTTACATTTTGTTTGCTTTTAAAACCTCACAAATATATATATATATATATTTTAAATTTAGGAATGAGTAAATATAATGTTAAAAGTTTTGGTACTGGTAGTTCCTCTTAATTATCTGAGCGTGGATAAGATATTAGTGCCGGTGACCTCGAGGCCGCTCACCGGCCTAACTGCTGTAACCTGATATGCAAGCTGACTCAAGCCGTCACTGTATACCGAACACGCGCGGTTGCAGAATTTGCCCGATCACGACGCGCACACGTCACCTTCAACGATAGTAGGACCACCCCCCCAATGGAATGAGAGCCAAATGCCCGCAATGGGACACCAATTTCCCTGCCAACACACCCGCTCTGACCCTCCGCAATAAGACCCCCCCACTCTCCCGACTTATGGTAAATGCGACGGACGCCCCATGATGTGGGTCGAGGGAGTGCGGACACCGACCTCCCCAGACGGACTTCACTTACCGGGATTCCTTATCCCCCAGCAACTGACCCGCTTGTATATTAGGTCTCCCTCACACGACCTAGGGCCATAGTTGCCTATCACTCTGACGCCCTTGACGGGCTACTGCCCCTACACAGGAACAACACCCAAACCACCCCTCCCCCCTCACCCCACTCTCCCCCGCCTTCACTTACTCTCCTTCTCCCCTTTTTCTTTTTCTTTCTCTCTTTCTTACTTTCCTCCCCTCTCTAGAGGCCTGAAGCCCGGCTCCCCCCTCGGACAACCATGGCGACCACCTTCTCGCCCGCACCTTTGATCCTACGCTCACACAATGCTCGAGGCCTGAACTCCCCAGAAAAAAGGCGACATCTGCTGAGAACCCTGTGGTCTCAGAAGACCTCGATAGCATTCCTACAAGAGACTCACCTTAAAGGGAACGATGCCCCCCAGATAAGGGATAGACGGTTTCCCCTGGGATTCTACGCCAACAACCCCGACGCCAAACGTTCAGGCGTTACTATCATATTTGCCAATACAGTCCCGATCGAGAGCACTACTTCGCAGGCAGACCCCTTGGGCAGGTTTTTGTTCGTAAAAGGCTCAATCGCAGAACATAAGTAGACTTTTGCCACGATCTACAGCCCCAATAAGGGACAACACCGATTCCTAGCGAAAACCCTGACACAGTTAGAGAGGTTTCGAGAGGGTACCCTGGTACTGACTGGTGACCTCAACATCCCGCCGGACCCCCGGATGGACACATCCACGGGCACCAGCACCATCCCCGCACACTGTATACGACAAGCCAAACAAGCATTGGTTAAATCGGGTCTGGTCGACTGCTGGAGAGTGGCGCATTCCGAAGCTAAAGACTACACATGCTACTCCGCGGTTCATAACAGATATAGCCGGATAGACTACATCTTCCTTGCCCAAGAATACCTCCCCTTCCTCATCACATCCACTATAGGGATACAACATGACTCGGACCACGCCCCAGTACACATCACGCTCCAAGCACCGCTCTTCAAACCTCGAGAGCGTCAATGGAGACTTAACGAAAGTGTATTGACTGACCCCGACTTCGCCGTACAAATTGTACAGACGTTGACTCACTATTTCACTGACAATAACAACCCCGACGTAGCCCCCGTTACGGTTTGGGAGGCACACAAATGTGTGATCCGGGGACAATTTATCAAACTCTGCACGCAACGGAAGAAAGACCACGCCGCACAGATCCAAGCACTGATACGTACGATAGCAGACTTAGAGACACGACACAAACAGGACCAAGCAGACGATACCTATCGCCTACTCACCGACCAGCGCAGACAGCTTAGAGACTTACTCTCCCAGAAAATGTTACACACCATCCGAAAGTCCAACAGACATTTCTGTGAATTCTCCAACAAATGCGGGAGAACGCTTGCCCGCACCCTGACACAGAGACAGAGACAACACCATGTCCATCAGATCATGGGGAGAGATGGGACAATGAAAAGGGCCCCGCCAGACATTCTACAAGCTTTTAGGCTCTTTTACTCGGATCTATATAACATTGACGCTACCTCACGACGCACGGAATCGCCACTACACCTACACAGGATAGAAGCCTTCCTCTCGGAATTCATTGGACGTAAGGTCCCAGAAGATCTGGCTGAAGAACTGGACCAACCTATTACTGAGGAGGAACTCGCCACCGCCCTTAAACTGTCTAAATCTAACAAAGCCCCAGGCCCCGACGGCCTACCGATCGCGTATCTGCATAAATTCAAAGATACATTGTTGCCACACTTGCTACAGGGCCTTAACTCTCTATTGGAGGGTGGTAGGTTCCCAGTAGACTCCCTACACGCGACAGTGATGTTCATACCTAAGGAGGGTAATGACCCCACCAACTGCGGGAGTTATAGGCTGATATCACTCCTCAACTCGGATCTCAAGCTATTCGCCAAGACCATGGCCTTGAGACTCTCCCGTGTGCTCCCCGCGTTGGTCCATCCAGACCAGGTGGGATTTATCCCCGGCAGGGAGGCACGGGACAATACCATACGAGCTCTCAACGTGATCCACTCTGCCCGGTCGACAAATAAAGACTTGGTTCTGGTCTCCACAGACGCTGAGAAGGCCTTCGACCAGGTGAACTGGCAGTATCTTGAAGCCACCCTCCGTCATATGCAATTCGGACCCCACATCCGCTCCTGGATCCTAGCTTTATACCCAACCCCCACAGCCCGTATCCGGATCAACGGCGCGCTCTCAGACCCGTTCTCCATCCGCTATGGAACCAGGCAGGGCTGTCCTCTGTCCCCCCTCCTGTTTGCCCTCACCCTGGAACCCTTCCTGGAGGCGGTCAGACGGGATGGGGTATCACGGGGTACAGACTGCACCACGTGGAGCATAAAGTGGCCGCTTACGCGGATGACATGTTGTTTTTCATAGATAACCCCGCAATCTCATTCCCCAACCTCCTACGGGCCTTTCGGGACTTTGGCGACATCTCCAACCTCAAGCTGAACATGAGCAAATCAGAAGCCCTGCCGATCTCACTCAAAGCAGAGAGAGCCGCTCACCTACGATCACAGTTCCGTTTCTCATGGTGCACTACCAAACTAAAATACCTCGGGATCTGGCTCCCCACTGATCTGAATCTCCTATACTAGCTGAACTTCCTCCCCATCCTCTCGGTCTTACAGCTTGACCTCCGGCGTTGGAGGGGACTCTATGTCTCTTGGTTTGGCCGGATAAATGCCGTCAAAATGAATGTGCTACCACGTCTTCTATTCTTGTTCCAAGCGGTCCCCATCTCCTTACCCAGAACCTTCTTCCGATCAATATCCTCGGTGGTACGACAATTCGTGTGGAACGGGAAAGCGAGCAGGGTGAGCAAGGCGATACTAGAACGACCCAAAACCAGAGGCGGTGCTGGGCTCCCATCCTTTTTGAGATACTACCGGGCAGCTCACTTACTCAGGACGGTAGACTGGCACGCACGCCCAACTACCAAACTATGGGTTTCCATGGAACTCGCACAGGCAGGCGGCACGCTCCCCTCTCGCCTCTGGGTAAGCTCTCTGACACTCGGATCCCTACGAACTGGCAACCCAATGATAGACGCCACACTGCAAATCTGGTGCACGCTGCGATACTCGCACCAACTCACTACCACGGACAGCCCCCTCATGCCCATAACACATAACCCTAAGGTTGGCGTGGGTCTAACACCCGCAGACCTGCGCGCATACACCGACTCCGTCTGGCTCAGCTTCCGCCAACTCATACAAGGGAACCGACTTAAGCCCCTAGCCGATATCCTCGGAGACAAAACACCCTCGGGCCTAGACAAATTCCATTACCTACAAATTCAGGCATATTACCTGACCTTCCCGACCAAACAGTGCCTACACAGAGCCACCACACAGTTCGAAACACTTTGCACAACGCGGGCCTACCTCGATAAGGGTGTCTCCAGGCTCTATGCACATCTCCTCACAAGCGAACACCTGACACACCCGAGATACGTATCCAGGTGGGAAAGGGAGACGGGGATCACACTCACAGAACAGGAGTGGGAAAAGATCTTTATACTAACCCATAAATGCTCCATCAGCTCCAAATACCAAGAGACGAACTTTAAAATCCTTGCTCATTGATACAGAACCCCAGACACTCTGCACCGCATGGACGCAGAGACACCCGGAGACTGCTGGAGATGTGGTGCCACCAACGGCTCCTACCTCCACATATGGTGGAGCTGCCCCGGTATTACCCCCTTCTGGACAACGATCAGAGATTCCATCCAACAAATCACGGATATTACCCTACCGTTCCAACCCCTCTCCATGCTACTACACCACACAGACATGTCACTCTCTGCTTATAAAAAGTCCCTACTAAAACACTTACTGACAGCAGCCACTTCGCTGATCCCCACGAGGTGGAAGCAACGGGATGCGCCCACGCTCCGGCAGTGGATGGACAGGGTGGGAGAAATATACACTATGGAATCCCTTACGGCAACTTTACAGGATAGACAGGAGAAATGTACCCGTACCTGGACGCCCTGGCTGTGGCACCTCTCGGTCACAGGGACGTCGGGCCGGAGGCCTCCAAATCTTCCCACCCCACCTTCCCCCCCCCCACTCTCCCCCTCCTCCACCCGACTGTCCGGACGGACGGACTCGCTAATTCCTGTGTATAGACCATCCAGTGGACTTCCACATAGGGATAAATATTTGTGGCCTCCGTCACAAACCGATCTCCGAAGTACCAACTGACAAACCTACACACTTCCTGGTGGGCCGTACCACCCATATACACCCTACCAATACACTGAGCTCCAACCAACTTCATTAGCACCAGTAATGGTAACCTCACATATGACTTACGCAGGCTAGGCCTGATAACCCCAGGACGATCGCCCATTGACCATGCCCCACAAGCCCCACTGCAGACGCTCTGCAATGAAGCCAAACATCCTGGTTTGTCATTCTGTGAACCTTTCATCTGCGCCTAGTTATCCCTTGGCTCCACCAGACATCGCAATGTATACTTACCCACCTACTGAAGTTGATAATTTTGTTGGAACTAGCATTATTGTTGTCTTTAACTATACTGTTAACTATACGGTTTCTATGTGCTATATACCATCACTTGAAATGTAATATCGCAAAAACATCTTCCGAATTTGTTGTTATGACCTTCGAAACAGAATTCATATAATGAAAAATAAAGATTGTCAAAAAAAGATATTAGTGCCTTAGTGGGTGGCATTCTTCTTTTCTTTAAAAAAATAATATTTTTTTCTAGCAAACTGATGATGTAATCATAAATGCATCTTGTTTTTAAATACAATACTAAATAAAGTGCCACCCTGACAGCTTTGAATCACACTAGAATCTAGAATCACACTGTCCCTTTAAATTAATAATTTTTCAGTTTCATATTGCAGCGATTTTTTGGGGATTAATTTTCGAATGAATATAGAATTGAATAAAAATAGTATTGTAATAAACACCGCTAACAAAAAGAAAATCACAACATTGCCCATAGTGCCCCCTAACACTCAGGTAACCACTGCAGTCCTGGCATCCCTCTAATAATTCAGCGAAGTTTAATAAAATGTCTTTGTGTGCAGGGTGATTACAGGGTAAATATCCAAGACAGAGGATGAAGAATGCCCTCTGATCAAACATATATAAATTAGTATACACGAGCTTGGTCCTAGAAATATATTATTAAATACTATTTGAATTTTTCAGCAATCACATTTTGCTTCCAGCCCAACAGCCCTTTCACACACCTCCCAACCTCTCCGATTTTGACAGGAAAGTCACGTCTTTCCCGTCCTGACTTTGGCGACACCAGGGAACTGTCCCCAAAAAACATAGTGTGAACACATCGATAGACACGCTTGTACTGCACTCAAGACACTGGGACACACTGATACAGTGCTTCTTGCAAATCCTGTTTTTTTTATTTTACTGGTTATAATATTGCAAATATTGTATATTGTTATTAAAATGTAAAATAGGTGGGGGGCGGAGCTTGAACTCAGAGCTGAGCGGACGTGTGCTGCATGAGCTCCTGACCGGTGGATTGGTTTTTGGGGGAAAAAACCCAGAAATATCCCAGCGACTAATGCCACATTGGGCTAAACAGTCTGGGTACACGGCGACGAACCGGCAGGTACCTTTCCCAAAGGTCCACGATACCGTTATCCGCGGCTGCAAGTTGAGGCCTGCGGACGGCTAGGAAGGGGAAGGACGGCCGACTTCCCTGCCAACTGGTGCGTCTAGCAGACACTCTCTACTCCTACCCCCCCCCCCTCTGGACCGGTGGGGGATATCCCGGTCCCCGCTGGACGTCACCCCGAAGTCTATCTGGAAACAGAGTCATCGCACGCGGAGGAGCCGAACCCATGATGGCGGCCCAGCGGCACACCACAGCAATAGACAAAAGCACCAAGCCAGACACTTGGCCCCTGAACGCTTTCGATCGGCAGTGTCAGAGCTTCTGGGCGATACTCCGCAACCGGGGCCTAACCCTCAGACAAGCGGTGAGAACGGTGGCCCCCTGGATCCGCCCGGTCACCCGGCGCCGCTACTATGGGCCCCTACCTCAATTCCCCAAAACGGCCAACCAGCAATGCGGACAAAAGCGACCGACTAAACAGGCAGGGGTGCCACATGGCACTCATGCCGACATTCAAACCCACAGAAGCTGGAACAGCAACCTCGTTCAACAAACGTGCACCTTACAGGAAACTAGAACCTGGGACCAACATGGCGCGCCCTCACACTCAGCAGCCCAAAGGCGGGAACCGGAGGAATCAAGGAAGCTGAAAAGGCACTCTTCAAGCCCCCTCCGACTACCCCACACGTTCTCCACTGCCCCCTCAGCCATGCTGCTGGACTTTCCCACGACACAACTGACCATAACAAAACCTGGCCTCCACTCAAACCTCTAACCTGATCCGGGAACCGGTGCACGACACAGCTCCTGTCGTCCCCTCCACGCCACAGCTGCAAAGCGAGAAGCCGCAAAGCTGCACACTCCACTACACGCAGAGAGAGCTGATTCCCGGTCCAGAAGCGCCCCTGAGGCGAACACTGCAGGCAAGACACGAGTGGCAGCAATGGGCATCGGCTAAAAGGACTAACTCGTGCCTCATGAGCGAGCACGTCTCCATGGGGCCAGTCGTTTATCCTGCCAGACTTCATCCTGAGGGGCTATACGGGACTTTCGTTTACCTGATCTGGCCTTTATGCGATATACCTCAATATGTGCGACCTTCTAAAAGCTAACTACTAAGTAACCGTTACAGTCTCAAGACTGCTTACTCGCCCACTAGCATATCCTGCATTAGCATGGGTTCATAGCCTAGCGTTGTGCAACGATAGCCAGTCCTGTTAGCATGATCTATCCCTCTCCTCTTAGCTAATAGACATAGCAGATTTAGCATGTTTTAGCAATGTTTTATGATAGCAATGTTATGCTTCGTGACTCTCTTCTTTATCCTTTAAACCACGCAACTCATATATCCGCAGATCACATCAACATGTAGTGAATCATATTGTATAGCACTCAGTAACTGACCTACAGCAACTGTTATACTTAACCTGCCATAATATGCATACTTATGCAGTGTAGTTCCATCAACTATTAATCTATAAAAATTGTGCAGAATATTCCACATGCCAACCAACTGTTAAGTGTCTGTTTATATGCCTGTCAAAGCTGTTGGGGCATGTCGAGCCCACTTGTTATACTTTCATGCACGCTAAAAATAAAAAATTTAAAAAAATAAAAAAATTTAAAATAGGTATATAATTTATAAAGTATTCAAGGACCTACAGGTGTTT
Organism: Pelobates fuscus; assembly: GCF_036172605.1. Classification (NCBI taxonomy): domain Eukaryota; kingdom Metazoa; phylum Chordata; class Amphibia; order Anura; family Pelobatidae; genus Pelobates; species Pelobates fuscus. The sequence continues at coordinate 42,148,636 of NC_086320.1, forward strand.
TTACTTGAATTCCATATCTATTTTGTGTTGTCACCAGTGTTGCTCTGAGCTTTTGCCAGACTCACTATTTTACATAAATATTACTCCTTATCTTAGATGCTACTGGGATTCAATGTTGCAGATGTAGGTAATTGCTACCATACAGGCTTTGTATATCTAATAGTACTAGCAAAGTGTTTTACCTGGCCCTCACCTATAAACTTCATTATTATACAACTCACAAACACATATTTATACAATATAAGGAGTAAAACCAATATTTAAAATCCCACTGAAGCCTGCATTTAAGGAAGAGTCATTGAATTATATCATCAGGTGTCTTTTGCACCACCAGCATGGACCATTTCTCTGTTGGTACCATGGAAACACCAGAATCCCAGCATTGTTTAAGACATGGAAATCCCTTCTGTCAGATTTGACCAATGCTGGTCAATGAGGTTTGTGAAGGCGATTTAAATGCAGTCATATAAACCAAAGCATTGGTTTAATATCACAACATGTTTAACTTTGGTTTAACAAGCTGTGTTTGAAACAGAATCCCATTTATATGGGTGCCTGCATATTGCTGGGTGAATTCTGGACCACAATGCTTCTCTCTGCTCATTTACATATCCAGACAGGGCCGTCTTTAACAGGGGGGGAAAAGGGGTGGCCCGAAGCAGCTGCCCCATGGGCTCTGCTGTCCTCAACCATTTATTTTTCCCCTCCATAGGCCCACCAGTGCTGCTGGGGACCTGCACACTAAGGAGGCCCACCAGGTGGCCCATGCACTAAGGGCCACCTGGTGGGCTTGTGCTAGCAGGGGCCCAGTCGTGCGCTGTGGCGCTTTAACAGCGCGACCAGGCCTTCTTGCTTTTTGGAAACATGGGAGCAAGTGACAGCTGTGAGTCACTTCCTCCCACAAAGAGAAGAGCTGAGCGGGAAAGATGGAGGAGGCAGAGAGGAGGGGGTCAGAGCCCCACCTCCCAACAGCTTCAGCCACCAGCCACAACTCTCCAAGGTAAGAAACTGGAGGGTGGGCTTAAAAGTGTACATTTTGCGTTTGTCTGTCAGTTTGTGTGTGTGTAAATAAATGTCAATATATGTCTGTATGCGAGTATATCTGTCAGTTTGTGTGTGTGTGTGTGTCTTTGAATGTCTGTCAGTATGTATCTCTGTGTGTGTCAGTATGTCTGTCAGTTTGTATGTGTGTTTGTCTGTGAATGTGTGTGAATATGTTTATCTGTATGTGTGTGTCAGTATGGCTGTCAGTGTATGTGTATGTGTATGTGTATGTATTTCAGTATGTGTGTGTGTGTGTGTGTGTGTGCATATGTCTGTATCAGTATGTCTGTATATGTCAGTATGTCAGTGTACGTGTGTGTCAGGGAATGTGTCAGCATGTCTTTCAGTATGTCTGTGTGTGTTAGTATGTGTCTGCTGCATGTGTCTGTATAAGTATGTCTGTCAGTGTATATCTGTGTGTGTCAGCATGTCTGTTACTATATGTGTCTGTATCTGTGTGTATGTGTCAGTGTGTCACTATATGTGTCTGTGTATCTGTGTGTATGTGTCAGTGTGTTTATATGTGTGTATATCTGTGTATCTGCAAGTGTGTCAGTGTGTGTATATGTATCTGTGTGTCTGTATGTTGTCATTGTGTATTTCCGTGTTTCTGCATGTGTGTCAGGTTGTGTATCTGTGTGTCAGTCTGTGTGACTTTATCTGTGTGTCAGTGTGTGTATATGTGTCTGTATAACTGCATGTGTGTCAGTGTGTATATCTGTGTATCTGTATGTGTTTCAGTGTGTGTGTGTATGTATAAGTGCATACATCTCAGCATTCACACACGAACACAACACACAAATACACCCCTGCATTAAAACGTCAACACTACATACAAACACACTCCTGCGTTAAACATCAAAATTATATATAAACACACCCCTGCATTCAAAAACCAACACTACACATAAATACATGCTTGCATTCAAATGCAAACACCACATACAAGCACATCCCTACATTTACACACACATACTCCATACAAAAACATGCTTACATTCAAACACACAAACACTGCTCAGTGCTAAATACAAACCTGCAAACATGGGTAAATGGAAGATCCCCAGCTGTCAATGCATTGTTGGAGTTGCACGACAGATGCTGATCTGCCTTTTTTGTCACAAAAAATTCTTCCACCTCTTTACTTTAGTTCCACCTCATTGGGGTGGATGGCGTGATTGCATGCAAGGGAGGAGGGGGGCAGGATCCAGTGGACCCAGGCAAATGCTTTGCCCAGGGTCCAATCAATAATAAAGACGGCCCTGTATCCAGAAGTATAATTTGGTGTAGCAGCATGATTTCTCACAAATGCTGTGCCCAAGAAAGACATTCCCGAAAATGTGCCTTGATGCACAGAGTGAAAATAACTATTATTTAGAATGTGAAATGAATAAAAATAGCAATCACATTTAATAGAATGTATATATACTTGGTGAGATACAAGGTGCCTAAAAATTATCTATTAGTCAGTTTCATTAGAAGGGGTTTCATAATGGCTGAATACAAAATATATAAACTGATAAACAAATTGTCAATAGAACTGGTTCCTCTAACCTTGTCGTATGGTATCAGGTTGGTTTTCGCTATTGCAGGCTGTTACCTCAATTATATGCCTCCTGCATAAGGCTTCCATAGAATCTTTATGAAATATTGACTATGTTGGAGTTTCACTGAAATACCAACCCAGTCACGAGGGACTAATAGAGACTACTTTGTCTCTGTTTATTTCCTCTGCCTGTCAATCCCGACAGCCGTTACCAGGGACAGCTGCAGGGAATTGACTCTCTATTGAATTGGCTCTGTCTACTGTCTATGGATCCAGTGGTCTTGTGGGATCTTCCATCAACTTCAATGCTGTACTCTTGCGCATGCACAAGAATACAGCAGTGACAGTGGCTCCTGTCCCTCTGGCCACCGGACCACCACCATCGGGGTCTTTTCAAATTTGTCAAAGTACCCAGACGGTGACAATGCTGCTTTAAGTTTTACGTCATCATATTCTACCTATTTTTATTTTCGATACTGCCACTCTTCTATTTTTCTTCGTTATTACATACTGTCACTTGCTACAATTTCAATAGTAAACCCTTTCATCAATTTAGTGGTTATTTAGTGGTGCGAATTTCAGATCTAAGTAAATAAAGTGAATCTGAAAAGATGCATCTGAATGGTTTTGTGGGAAAAAAAAAACTGATGCTCAAAGTTTCCAATTAACATGAGATTGAAAGCCGGGGACTTTGCAAGGTAACGATCACATAACTATTTTGGTTATAGTTATTAGTTAACATCACCCTTAGCATATTCTACCAGCTGGTATTTTTTTTTGGAGTCCTAAAACTTGAACTGGCAGTTTTGGTCGTTAGATATTCAGTCTTGAAGTCCATTTAAAGATAAGTTAAAGCGGCACTGTCATGCCGAATCCCGTTTTTTTTTTTAACCCCCCTCCCGCCTCCACTACATCCAATTGACCCCCTAGTCACCCCCAAATGCCCCTAAGCCCCCCAGATTACCTATTTTTAAATCTGTATCTTCTGCCCCGATCTTTATTCAGGGCGCCGCCATCTTTGTGTGGGTAGGTGAAGTCCCTGTGGGACACGTCATCTACCCACACTACACAGACTGTGAGATTCCCGCACATGCCCAGTGAAACACCTGGACATGCGAACGGGAATTTCATCTATTCATTCATTCGTCAGACAGACGAATGAATGAATAGAAAAAATCAGACGAACAAACTAACACTGAGTATCAGTGTTCGTTTGTTCGATCAGTTTATTACAAGGAGGGAGCTACCGACGTGCAGCTCCCTCCTTGTAATATGTAAAGACAGAAGCGGTGGGGAGCTGTGCTCCCCACCACTTCATAAGCCCCCCAGGTCCCCCCCTCACTCTATGGGGGTCAGTATGACCCCCATAATAGCACAAGGGAGATTAAAATCTCCCCAATGCCCCTACTCGCTATACCGCGAGTAGGGGCATGTCCACTAAACAGTGAGCAGCCTGTGGCTGCTCACTGTAAAAACATAAATGGTAATAAGGGGGGGGGGGCCTACTGTCCTCCCCCCTGGCCCCCACCCCTGCGCGGTGGGTGGGGGCACTAATAAAATAATAAGGGGGGACCTACTGTCCTCCCCCCCGGCCCCCACCCCTGCGCGGTGGGTGGGGGCCCTAATAAAACAATAAGGGGGGGAAACCTACTGTCCTCCCCCCGGCCCCCACTCCTGCGTGGTGGGTGGGGGCCCTAATAAAACAATAAGGGGGGGGGACCTACTGTCCTCCCCCCTGGCCCCCACCCCTGCGCGGTGGGTGGGGGCCATAATAAAACAATAAGGGGGGGGACCTACTGTCCTCCCCCCCGGCCCCCACCCCTGCGCGGTGGGTGGGGGCCCTAATAAAACAATAAGGGGGGGGGGGACCTACTGTCCTCCCCCCCGGCCCCCACCCCTGCGCGGTGGGTGGGGGCCCTAATAAAATAATAAGGGGGGGACCTACTGTCCTTCCCCCCCTGGCCCCCACCCCTGCGCGGTGGGTGGGGGCCCTAATAAAATAATAAGGGGGGGGGACCTACTGTCCTCCCCCCTGGCCCCCACCCCTGAGCGCTGGGTGGGGGCCCTAAATAAAGATAGGGGGCGGGGGACCTACTGTCCTCCCCCCTGGCCCCCACCCCTGCGCGGTGGGTGGGGGCCCTAAATAAATAGGGGGGGACCTACTGTCCTCCCCCCTGGCCCCCACCCCTGAGCGGGGGGTGGGGGCCCTAATAAAATAATAAGGGGGGGGACCTACTGTCCTCCCCCCTGGCCCCCACCCCTGAGCGGTGGGTGGGGGCCCTAAATAAAGATAGGGGGGGGACCTACTGTCCTCCCCCCTGGCCCCCACCCCTGCGCGGTGGGTGGGGGCCCTAATAAAACAATAAGGGGGGGGACCTACTGTCCTCCCCCCTGGCCCCCACCCCTGAGCGGTGGGTGGAGGCCCTAAATGAACCCCCCCATCAAGGTGACTAGGGGTCCCAAGCCCCTAGTCACCCCCCCCACCCCAAAACATTCTAACCCCTACACACCCCCCTCACCCTAAAAATAGTGAGGGGGGAATAAAATAACTAACCTGTAAAAAAAAAAATTAAACTTACCATTTGACGTCTTCTTTTTTCTAAATTCTTCTTTCTTCAGCCCCCAAAAAGGCCAAATAAAAATCCATCATACCCGTCGCACTTTAAAAAAAAAAAAAAAAAAAACGAGCGCAAAAAAAAAATTAATCCATGTTCACCCATGGAGGGCACGCCGCGTACTGAGCTCCGCAGGGCGGGTCAAGGCTTATATAGCCTTGCCCCGCCCTGCAATTAGGCTTAGAACACACTGATTGGTTGGTTTAAGCCAATCAGAGTGCTCTGTGTCATTTTACAAGCGTGGGAAAATTCCAAAGAACTTTCCCACGCTTGTAAAATGACACAGAGCACTGTGATAGGATGGTTTTCAAGCCATCCAATCACAGTGCTCTGTGTAATTTTACAAGCTTGGGAAAGTTCTTTGGAATTTTCCCACGCTTGTAAAATGACACAGAGCACTGTGATTGGATGGCTTGAAATCCATCCTATCACAGTGCTCTGTGTCATTTTACAAGCGTGGGAAAGTTCTTTGGAATTTTCCCACGCTTGTAAAATGACACAGAGCACTGTGATTGGATGGCTTGAAAACCATCCAATCACAGTGATCTGTCATTTTACACAGCGTGGGAAAGTTCTTTTGAATTTTCCCACGCTGTGTAAAATGACACAGAGCACTCTAATTGGCTTAAACCAACCAATCAGTGTGTTCTAAGCCTAATTGCAGGGCGGGGCAAGGCTATATAAGCCTTGACCCGCCCTGCGGAGCTCAGTACGCGGCGTGCCCTCCATGGGTGAACATGGATTAATTTTTTTTTGCGCTCGGTTTATTTTTTTTTTTTTTTAAAGTGCGACGGGTATGATGGATTTTTATTTGGCTTTTTTGGGGGCTGAAGAAAGAAGAATTTAGAAAAAAGAAGACGTCAAATGGTAAGTTTAATTATTTTTTTTTACAGGTTAGTTATTTTATTCCCCCCTCACTATTTTTAGGGTGAGGGGGGTAGGTAGGGGATAGAATGTTTTGGGTGGGGGGGGTGACTAGGGGCTTGGGACCCCTAGTCACCTTGATGGGGGGGGGATCATTTAGGGCCCCCACCCACCGCTCAGGGGTGGGGGCCAGGGGGGGGAGGACAGTAGGTCCCCCCCCTTATTATTTTATTAGGGCCCCCACCCACAGCGCAGGGGTGGGGGCCAGGGGGGGAGGACAGTAGGTCCCCCCCCTTATTATTTTATTAGGGCCCCCACCCACCGTGCAGGGGTGGGGGCCAGGGGGGGAGGACAGTAGGTCCCCCCCCTTATTATTTTATTAGGGCCCCCACCCACAGCGCAGGGGTGGGGGCCAGGGGGGGAGGACAGTAGGTTCCCCCCCTTATTATTTTACTAGGGCCCCCACCCACCGCGCAGGGGTGGGGGCCAGGGGGGGGAGGACAGTAGGTCCCCCCCTTATTATTTTATTAGGGCCCCCACCCACCGCGCAGGGGTGGGGGCCAGGGGGGGGAGGACAGTAGGTCCCCCCCTTATTATTTTATTAGGGCCCCCACCCACCGCGCAGGGGTGGGGGCCAGGGGGGAGGACAGTAGGTCCCCCCCATCTTTAACCCCCGCGCAGGGGGGGGGGGGTTATTAGGTGTTTTTTTTTTTTTTTTTTTACAGTGAGCAGCCACAGGCTGCTCACTGCTTACTAGACATGCCCCTACTCGCGGTATAGCGAGTAGGGGCATATTATTTACTAATACTAAGTAATCTTTACTTAGTATTAGTACATTTGGCTTCAAGACCAATTCAGGTCTTTCAGCCTTTTAGTAGATAGCTCCCTGATACCGTGGGAATTAGGGAGTTATCTACTAAGCGGCTGCAAGATGCAGCCGCGGCAATGAATAGGATCGGAGCTTCATTCATTAGAATGAAATTCCGATACGAACAAAGTACCGAATTGCATCCTAACACCAATGGAGAAACAGTGCTCATTCTGTTAGGATGCAATTCGGCAGTTTTGCCGGCGTTCTGTCTAAGTGACAGGACTTTCGGCAATACTGACAGGAAGCATTGTGGGAACAGGGAGGAAAGCTAGGGATCATGGGAAAATTGCTCTGACCAGCGGAAATGAAGCACACTTTGCTCCTCCGCTGGTCAGAGCTGGTCAAGCGGAGGAATCCTCCATAAGACAGAGTCCCTACTTTGTCTTATAATTTTAAAGAAAACTAAAGAAGAATGGAAGAAAAGAATAACAGATCCTGAGAGAGGGGGAGAAGAGGAAGAGATTGAGGAAAGGTAAGTTCGGCATGACAGTGCCGCTTTAACCAGGAATTCAAAGTGAATTTAACATTTTAAGCCAAACTAGATTAAATGAATACATAGGGGACCCATTCCTGAAAATTTAAACTGTATACAGTAGTAAAGGAAAACTCTATCTACCAATGCAGAATTAAACACAAAGTGACCTTAGACTCCTGGCTAGCACCTAGGGGTTAGACGGGAACCCCAGTACCATGTGTTTGTTGGCCCCATCCATTCACCTTCTCTATTTGAAAGTTTACCCAAAACCAGTAACCAGTCTAGAGCCCTGTCCTAATCCTTCTCCGCACATAGTTCAGGAAACTAAAAAAAAAAAAAAACAGAATGCAAAAATTCAAACAATGGCCAAAAATCTTTTCTACAGTTAGTCTAATCAAATTCCTGCAATTTGTAAGTAGATGCAATACATCTCTATACCGGAATATTTACATTATTTTTGTTTTTGAAATGTGATGCTAATACGTTTCAGGAAATAATTTCTCCATTTTAAAATATAAAAATATAATCGAGAATTTGTTACAAAATACTTCACTATGTGATATCTGATTATTTTGCTTTGGGAAAAAAA